>NC_073720.1:76202793-76502793 GCF_023634085.1 Falco cherrug | reverse complement strand
ACTGATAGTGGATGTAATAGGTACCTAGACAAAAAAAAATAGGGAGACATAAGATTTCATCCCATATGTGAGAAATCACTGTTAACCAAGCCCTTCTGAGTTATCCTGAATTCACTGAATTTCTCACTAAACATAATATATATTGTTATAAAATGACAGCAAAGGGTCTTTCTTTAGAAGGAAGTGCTAAAACCACTTATACTTTGATACATATTTCAGTCATTCAGTGAAAAAGGAACGTACTCTCAAAAATCCCAAAACAACTAAAAAAATCTTTTATTTACAATGGCACAAATTGTTACAAATGACAGAAGGTTACAAAAATCCAGGATTTTGGATATGAAAGGAAATGTTAGGTGTGTACTTCCTCTGAAGCTTTCTTTTTTTGTGTGTGGATGCTGTTGATTTTAGCATATAACCCTGTGCTTCAAAATTATGTGATTCATAGATACTTGAAGAGACTTATATCTGACCTCTGTCATGTTGGTAAGTGACCAACTCAATTAGATTTTTCTTATGATGCATTTTCACAGACAGCCATGATTTCCATTTTATTGTGAGTCAGCTTTGCAAGTGATCAGCAGTTTGTATATATAATTCATCTGGAAACTCATGAGAAAGGTATTTCACAGCAATATTAAAAATTTCAGTAGAAATTGGAAGTCTTCATCCCCTCATGTATATATTCAAAATACTCATTATGCTTCATAATGCAAAGCTGTGGTTTTTTGTTTGGTTGGTTTTATTGTGTTGTTGTTTTGGGGTTTTTTTTTGTTTGGTTTTTTTTTTCTGTCTTAATCTGTGCTTATGTGTTGCGGAGGGGAGTATTTTCATATGTCCCATGGTTAAACATCTACCATTGTAGAGATTACATTTTTGGAACACTTGCCACTAATTCCATCAGAATTTTCAAACTTCTTATGGCAATGTACTTGTGACTCATGAACTTTTGTGTGGCATAGCAAAAGCAAACAGTAGAAATTTACAGGGACTGCCATTTGCAGTTCAACCTATCTTGACTCAAACCAAGACAAATCAATTTTAATCTAGACCAGAGAACAGATATCTTCCCAGAATAAAAACCTTCTCCAAAACCGTGTCTTATTGTTAGTAACAATTAATCTTAATTTTTTGTTAGCTCAGCCATATGCAACCTCACAAAAAATGCAAAATCAATCTACAGATTTCACTGTTGAGTTCTTACTGGAGGCTCATGGTGAAATAACCCACCAAATCCACAGTAAAATGGTAATCCACTTGCAGAAGGCACTCTGTCCTGGACCTCATGTATCTGGTCACATCCAACTTTGTTATTGTTGTTGTAAATAGCGTTGAGTTAGTTGGATGAACTGTGTTTGAGATTTAAAATTGCAAAGCATATCTGATTCATCTGGTCCATTATTTAGCAAAATACTCTTCCAAAATGCCTGAATGTAGCACTAAAAAAATGGCTGGACAGATAAACTCAATTCTAATTGCAAATATTTAGATCTTCTTACTGCAAATATCTGCACAGTTGAGAAGACATTAAGCAAGAGATGCTATTTCTGAGACCTAAGTGCTCCCAGTTCAATTTCTATAGTTCATGAAAGCAGCTATTGTAATTTTAGATTTCATAACTGTATCAGCTGCTGGGAAGCCCAGAATTTCCTCCAAGTCTGAAGACCACATTTGGAAAGCAAGCCATTTGGCGGGACGCTTACAGCTTTATAGGTGTTGGCCTGAGTGTATATATGTAATATTACAAATGTATATTCTGTTCTGCTTGTATTGATTTCCATTTTCAAGTGCAAAGTAATTTTTAAGCTTCATTGAATCCCGTGTTGTCTCAGATTAACAGCTTACAGTTTCCTGGAGAGATCTTAGCCCATATTTCTTCCACGCTCATATTTCCTCTAGAGACATTCAAGTTAAGCAAGTCTTAGAAAAATGTCACATCCCTTTGCCTTTTGTTCCTCTAAGGAATTAAAATATTAAGAAAACACTTTTCAGCTTAACCTGACAATCTGTCTGTTTAAAAGACATACAGGAAAAAAGAAGAGAGACTAAAATTGAATGTACTACATGTCACTGCCCACCATGCTGTGCTTAAAAAAAAAATTTTCACCATTTCTGTGACATTTTAGGAAATGCCTGCCTTTACACAGAGTTCAGTCCCATGAATTCATGGGGATTCTGTGTGGCTTCTGCAATTCACCTAGGGTGTCGCACCCCAAATCATGGTATATGACTATGACAGAACACATGATGTTCCAGCATTTTCAGAATGAGGCCATGCTATTGGACCTAAAACTTGACAGATCAGTCTAATTTCCAGCTGTAACAAGAACAAAGACACTGGAAAAATAAGAATATCAACTAAGATATCTAGAAATTTCCAAAAATAAGTACCTTTTAAGAAAGAGATGCTTCAAAGTTTTGTCAAATTTTGGTCAATAAAATTTGGCATTAAAGACACAAGATACTTCTATTAGCATTAAGTACTTTCATCCTGATGTTTCCCAGTTTGCAGATAGGTTTTCATTGAAAGGTCAGCAAGTCACCAGCTGCGTGTTTAGCTCTTGAAAATCTGACCCTCAGCCTACCTAGGTTTTTGAGGTCCCTACTTATTTTTTGGAAGTAGTCCTCATTGAAAAAAGCAAGATATATGTACCTCAGAAGCAACTAATAGAAACCCTTCTATTTTTAATTTTTTCCTCTTAGAACCTTGAAGGTTTTTTTCATTGCAATTTGTAAGTGATTTCTGAATGTTTGATTTTGCTTATTCAAAGAACTATTAGGTTCAGAAAATCTGCTTTCTGGTGAGAAATGAGTTCCAGTAAAATGTGACTGTGGTAGACTGGCATTTCAAATTTTACACTTCATTTAACATGCATACTATTGCTTTTAAACAGAACACTAAAACTAAAATCCTCTTTATCTTTTTTTGTTTGTTTGTTTTTATTGTCATCATTTCACATCTAAAAATGAAACAAAAACTGAAAAATGTCTGGCATTACATATGTGTATGTGAAGAATGAATTTACTAGGCAGTCCAAAGTCTTAGCTTCCTAGAGGGCAGCAGAGCTCTTTGGAAAATGTGACCCCTATCTGCTGTTGAACTGAGGGCTAGAGTAAGTATTTGCATCCATTTGTTTGCACGTTAAAAGAATAAAACATACCAAAAAAATCTGTGGTCAGTTTTACACTTGTTTTTAAAATTTGGACAGAAAAATAACTTGAAAGAACAGGTACAGGTATGAAAAAAACATTTGTTTTTAAGAAAATGCAGAAATAACACATAAGTATAATGTCAGAGATACAAAATGTTGGAGGCTAGGTCTGAAATGGGGAAAAAAGCAAAGCATAACTGTGACAGAGAGACAAAGGAAGAATTATGAACATGGACAGAAGCAATAACAACTGTAGCCTACGCAGGAAGGCTGGGAAAAAAAGACAGATGGTGAGGAGAGAGAGTGGATAGAAATGTGGTGATAGCTTGAGAAGAAAAAAAACTATGAGGAGCTGTGGAGAGAATTAGGGTTGTTTAGTTTAGAACTGGAGAAAAGGAGACTGAGGAGAGACCTTATCACTCTCTGCAACTACCCTGAAAAAGTGGGTGTCAGTCTCTTCTCCCAAGTGACAAGCAGCAGGACAAGAGGGAATGGTGTCAAGTTATGCCAGGGGAGGTTTAGATTAAATATTATGGAAGATTCCTTCTCTGAATGGAATGTCAAGCATTGGAACAGGCTGCCCAGGAAAGTGTTTGGGTCACCATTCCTGGAGGCATTTGAAGGACCTGAAGATGTGGCACTTAGGGACATAGTTTAGTGGTGGACTTGGCAGTGCTAGATTTATGGCTGGACTCAATGATATTAAGAGTCTTTCCAACCTAAATGATTCTATGAGTATATAAAAAATTCCAGGACTGCTCCAGCCGTGCCAGCACTAGGAACTTGCATGCACAGAACCTAGGAGGCCTGTACATTTTGCTATGAGATCGACTGACATAAGTGAAAATATGTAGGAGGCTATGAACTACAGCAGCCAAGCATGTAGAAGTCTGAAGCCAACTTGTTTTCTTGTAGGTCTTGGTGTGCAACTTACTAATCAGAACAGATGAGATCAAGAAGATACAGAAAGTCAGTTGAAATAACTTACTCTTAATAATATAATGAAAAATTGAAAATAAATTAAATAGATTCTATTAAAAAATAGGAGTGATCTACAATAGTTCACAAATGTAAGATATACTTTTTTCTAGTTTTTTAAAAAGTCTGAATATGTAGCTTAAAGTTTTGCTGTGAGGGGTTTTTTTTGTTTGTTTGTTTAATTGTGTTTTCTTTTTTTCTTTTTTGAGAACCTTATACTGTCAAGAACTACCTGTCCTGATACTTCTGATCCTTTTTTTACAAAGTAAAGTAGCTGTTAAATATTAGAGAACAGTCCTATAACATTTAATACATAAAGACAGGGCTTGGAAAACCAGAGCCCAGTTCAACACTTTTCCTTCTGTAATGTAGCCTTGCAGAGTTTGTTTGTCCTTCCTGAACCATTACTCTTTAGAACATCAGATAGGTGAAATTATTGCTGCATCGTTTTGGTGTCACAAGGGTCGCCATGAAAAGAAGAGAACTGTAAAGACTAAGCAAAGGATGTAGAAGTGCTCAGATATCATAATAACTGAAACTGGTGTATAATTTAACATAGATAAATCTTAGCAGCAAAAGAGTCTTCAATTGAGTGTAAAAATATAGGATCTCAGTGGTCCTTGGGGAACCTATAGAACAGACACAGTCATGAGTAGTGGAGGGAGGCACCAGCAGTGTTGTGTTAAAGGGGATGGAGTAATTTCACAGAAAATACCCCTCATGGCTTCCAGCTCTCCTCACCGAGCTGGGAGGTTAGGTGCGGCTAGGTTTAAATTCTAAGTGATGTCCAATTTACCACTATCAGTCCAGTCATGTTTAATATGTATATTAAACTACCGTGGGTCTGGAAACACTGACAGCAGTCTGCACTGCCAGTCCAGTGGTACTCATGAACCAGCACGGCCACCTTCTAGGGTATGGTCACGTTCAATGAGAAACTGATGACCAGCTATTTAACAGTGCAGTTTTATTAGTGCAAGAGGTATACAGGTTTTTGGATTGCTGGTGACAGTGACCATTTGCAAAAGGCACGTGCAAATAAGATGTTATAAAGTATGAAACATGTGGAAAAGTTACAAACGATACAGCCTGGCTACAAATATTAAAAAGTAACTCTCTAGAGATATTTCTAAGTCTCCCGAAGCACTTGGTTTCAGTCTCACCCGAGGCATCCCAAGGGCGGGAGGAACAAGGCTCAGCCCATCAGCCTGTCCCAGGAGTCCGTCTTGGTGGTGTCCTCCTTTCACTTGTTCTCCGTGGCATCTTCCCCACTTGTCCCCTCATTCATTCACTTTTTATACTTGTCTTTACTCTCAGGTGGGCTTAAGTGACTTTAGTCATACATTCCTTTATTATGATTAGTGTAAAGTTCTCTCACTTTCATTTAAAGATACAGTTAATTTTAAATTTACTGTACATGCTCCCCGTGCATTTTAAATTTACTGCGATCTCCCACTACCACAATTATTTTACCCTAGCATCCTTGAGTTTTATCTCTTCGGCAGTTTGTTTTCTTTTATCAGTTAACACATCTTCATCAGAAGGCTCTGAGGTGCTGAGCAGGCCTAGTTCCTGAACTTCTCTCACAGATAATGAGGTTCTTGCTTGTTCTTCACAGTTGTTGACCCAGCAACGGACATCTTCTCATATTTTTGACAGCTGCCATGCAGCTTGTTGGCTGTATGGTACCATTGCCTTCCCACCCCTGCAGGGAGCACAGCAGAACCTGGCTCTGGTGTCTCCACTCTGCTCCACCCTCCACTGCTACTCTAGGATAGCAGGTTGTGTGGCTTAGGGAACTGTGGTGATGCAGATTTCATGCATGCGAACCGTTCGAAAGTGGCAATTGTATATTTCCCTAAAAAAGCTTTCTGTAATACTATGCTTCTATTAGGACCCAATTTTTCTCAAATCTCCCCCTCAAGGTGATTTTCCCACAGGCAGAAACCAAGAAAACAGTGTAATCTTTAATCATAAAATAAGTAAAATAAATAAAAGACTAATAAATCAGAGTGATGATAGTGTTGATAGGAAGTTTGAATATGGTGGGAAGATAAAGAATCTAGGGTTTGCAAATTGAAGCAATAATTATACATTTTAAACAATAGAAGAAGCATTGTTTAAGTAGATGCATTTCTCAGGAGGGTTATATGGAAATGTAAGTATTATACAGCACATGGAGAAGAGAGTATAGATTTGAACCTTTGCCTCATGTATATTTGAAAAAATACTATAACCACTTACTGGGGTGATAAAACTAGTGTCCTTCTAGGCACAATTCATATTTAATTGTATATTCACTGTGGAATAGCTCAAGTCAATGAAGAAAAAATGTTGAAATATATAAAATACTTTATTGTATGAGAAACCAGTTTCTCCTCAATGAATCTACTTTATTACACAGCTAAGTTCTACCAAATTCACCTTTAAAGGGTAAGAATCCTTTAATTATAGAATAAACCCCACCTACCTTTCTTTAGTATTTGTATTTCTTCATACGTAGCATGGGATCATTGAATGCATTTGAAGAAAAAGCAGCATCTGTATCATAGATGGAGGGAAAGCCAAGAACAACCTATTGTGCTGCTGGTTAGTCTGAAAATAAAGGGCTGCTGAAAGCAATTTTTTTTTTTTTTTTTGAGAAATCACCACTTTCCTTTGTAAGCTGAATTATAATCAAGTCAGGACTCAGTAAAACTTTGGTTTTGTAAGTCTATACATTGGCAGATACTGCAGCCCAAACCGGTGGGATGAAGAAACCCAGTGGTTCCTCATGTGTGAAAGAACAGTGGTGCAATGGGTACTTGCAACACCAATGAAAGATCAGCAGCAGCTCAGCTGTGGCCCAGCTGAAGGGATGGCTGATGCACAGTGGATGTTGCTGTGTTCTTGTCCCCTTAGGCAACTGCGTGTCCACATTCTCACTCCTGTTCCAGCTCATGTAATTTTCTTTACTTGCAGGTGCCTCAGACACCAGAAGGGTCTGGGTGGGAGTCTTCCCTTCAAGTCAGGAGCATGTGTAAATATGAACATCAAGAGTGTCAGCCAGGATGTGATACACCAAAGGAAAAGAATCATCCTTGGCAGAGGAAATGTGATGGAATCCTGTGGCATTTCAATATTTAAGCTTTCCCAGGGCAGGGGATGCAATGGCCTGCCTCTTATCTGTCTCTGGCCTTTATGTTCTTCATATTTATGGCAGAGAACACAAATATCTGGTCATTGCTGAGGACAACAGCATGAACGAGACAAACTTTGTGAAATGCCTGCATATATTTCACTAACCCTAGTGAAGAGCAATGAGAAAAATCCTTGTAATGAAAGGTGATCTTTCCAATTCTGACCACTCACTGGACTTTGCAGCAACATTTTGTCTCCCTGAAAGAACATTTTATGTGATTTATGAGATCTACATTAAATAGGGAAGAAAATAATCTACTTTTCATGCTTAAAAAAAATAGGGTGGTGGTGGCAGAAATAATTCAGAAGTGTTGTAAAAAGTGCCAGAAATTCACATACCAACCCTTCCTTCACTGACGGTGGGTCTGTGTTTGTATCAACTTGGATTTTTGTTGCCAAGGCCTGAGGCCCAACAGTGCTGGTAAAGACAGAGGTGAAGAAGGTGTGGAGAACCTCTGCCTTTTCACCATTGTTGGTGACTAATTCACCTCTCCTGTTCAACAGTGTGCCGTGTTGCATGAAGTCCAGTTTCAATGTTGGAGACCATATCATGTATTCCAGTCTCTTACTTACCTCTGATATCACTGTTACTCTGATGGCTCCTAGTTGTGCTGGTAGGCTGAAAAAGAGTTCATATATTTTTGAGAAATGCATACATTGACAAAGGAAAAGGCAAAGGAGGGTAAAAAGTTATGGGGGAACTCAAGGGCTCCTGGTGTGGCACATAGCCCACTGCTGCAGGGACAGCACTGGAGATGTCTGCAGGAGTGAGGAGCATGAGCTCCCTGAGCAAAGTGCAGAGATGAGCAGGCGTCAGAAACACTGTGGCATGTGCTGCTGCCAAGCCACCTGCTCCCCACCGCTGAACCAATTAGCAGTCTGTTAATTAGCAGTGTTGGGAGTGGTCAGCACCAGCAAAACGCACTGAATGGGCCAGTTCCTCCTCTGCCCTCTTTGTCACTTCAGCTCAGGTCTCACATGTCAGCCATGTGTCCCCTTGTGCTGGAGGCACATTTGTTGTGTTGGTCAGTGTGGGGTTGCACAGCAGCACAGCCAGAGCTGCACCCCATGATCCCCCTACTGATCCACACTGCAGCGTGTAAATTGTTTATGAATGATACCCCGGACATAAAATATTCAGCAGAAACACACCACTTTATCCAGCAACTTTGTTATCTGCTATGTGGCAGCAAACAATTTATCAATGTGACTCTTCTCTAAAAAATAAAAACAAAGCCCAGAAAAACACTCAGCCCCCTGAATTCTCTGACATGTTAAGGCATTTTACACTTGACATTTTTGTCATATTTTGATGATTGATAAGTTCTGCCTTTAGAACTAGATATTAATCAGAGTTTGATTCTAATTTTAAATTAATTTTCCTACCTATATTCTTACCATGAACTCAAAACTAAGCTTTTAAGTTCTTCCTTAAGGATTTGACTTAGATAAATTAGTGTTGGGACCCAAGAGGAGCCATTCAGGATGATCTCCCTCCCTTTGGAACTAATGACCAAGTTTGGGACCCCCTTGGGCTGAATTAAGGTGAAACAACACCAGCCAACCGATTTTATGATTTGTTAAAACACACTACAAGGCATGTGGGTAGACACAATAACTCAATGGCAATCAATTAACCAGATAATTTACCTGGATAAGCAAGTCTGGTGCCACACAATTCTAAGAAGAAAGGGGAGGAGAGTGAGACATAAATATATAGAGAGAGATAGAGACATAAAGAGGTATTGTCACCTGCAATAATTGGGATCCAGTGGCTTCCTCCTAGTCCTTTTCACTCTGGGTATCTTGGTGGTGGGGCTCCCACCCGAGCTTTTGCTGGTACCATTTTTACACAGCCCAGGTCCCAAAATCTCTGCCCAGTTCCAAGAAACTTCATGTATATGCATGGTGGGTATGACACTAGCTGAGGGTACGAGCGGTCTGGTTCTGCACAGGTTCAGTATATGCTGGGTGGTCATAGGAGGACTATTTTGGGGTCGCATCAGACTATTTCAAGGTCACATCAGACGAGACTGTTCCCAGGGTCAATGACCCTGTACCCTTGCACACGTGCAGTTAGCTGTTTACAGGCACCAAAACCATGGGATGTGAGGGTGGAAAAAATACCATCTCAGTCCTGTCTCTGCAGGGTTGGAAACCAGTGTCTCGTTCTTTCTTGTAGTTATAACTCCTGCTACGTGCCTGAGTCAGCAAAGCTTGCACCTTTTTGTACGAAGAATGTTTAAGGCAAATGTCCACTCATCCATCCACCACAGTTAGTCACCAAAAATCTCAGTTTCTGAAACTTTATCACTAACAATTTAATAATAAAGAGCCCTGAGAAGCCATTTTTAACTAGTGAACTAATTGTTGATCCACATTATTCCTCTATTACAGTTTGATCTCTTTAGTAATTCACTTTTTCTTTCATTCTTCTCAGAGACCCAGGGTCCTCTCCTGTTCACATACTCATGTTAGAATAAATGAGCGAATGTCTTCACATTCACAGTTCATTTTCAGGAAAGTTATCTGAAAGCTTTAAACATGAAATGATTATTTATGTTGATTCTGTTAAGCGTGCTGCAAACGTAACAACTATCATCATAGGTATTTTAAAGACTAAAAATCTATGGCAGATAGTGGGGAGACAAAACCTGAACCTTATTCTAGAGGTGCGTTCTCAGATTCCTAATTAGACTGAAAAAAGGTATCAAAATGCTTTCCATTAGAGTTTTGTCAATGGCTGTAGTTGTGTATTTATAGGATGATATAAGCCCTAGAAGGGAACTGTCAAGGAATGAATTTAAGTGACATTATTCAACACTTAATTGGTGAATAACAACATTAAACACCACTAGTCACTGGAGATCACACCGTAGCTCACAAGGACGTGGTGGAATCATATGCTGCAGAACGAGTAAGATTGTTCCTGTAAGAAAGCACACAGTTCTACAGAAGCGCTTTTTTTTTTTTTTTTTTTTTTTCCCCTTCTTCTTTTTTCTGCTGGTCATACACTTGAAAGCTAAAGGTGGTGTGAAAACAATTTTTCGGAGAGAGGAATTGGTCCTGTTTTTCTCTATTGACTTTTTTGAGGTTATTAAGACAATCATTCTGCAGAATTTATATGCAGAAGCTAACTGATACCATTTGGAGTGAGTAAAGAAGGATAATTAAAATGCAAATGTTTTGGTCTTTCTATTAAATGTAATGAAAGTTATAAATCACCCGTATTGTTGAGACGTGAAGCAGTGATTTTCAGCCTTAGACCCTTCAAGCATTTGCTGTGTAATTACTGCTGAAGAGGAAGGCTGGAGAAAAAGGAACCCTTCTGGGCACTGTCCCCTGTAAGAGAGAGCCCTGATGAGGTGATCCATGACTTGATGGTGATGAGCACTCCCAGTGACCAGAGCAGGAGACATCAAGAGACTCAGGGCTAGAGATGGGAAATGAACTGACATGGTGAGTACTGTACTCGCGCCAGAAATCACCTGAGTGTTTGCATTTTCCCAAGAGCGGTGGCCCAGTTGCCCTGTGATAACGGCAGAATGAGAAACAGCCTCAGCCTCACGGGGCTGGTGCCACACGACCGTGCCCGGTGACTTACTGAGATGACAAAGAGGTTCCTTCTGCAAACCCATCTCTCTTGTGTGTTTGTGAACATGGGCAACCACGATAGAGTTTCTCTTCCTACCGTTTGCTCTGTCAGCATGAAGTTTCTCTCGGAGAAATATGTCCAACTTTAGATCAACAGATAGGTGAGAGAGAAAAGTCCTTTTGGTAGGTGAGAGTACATTACAAATTAAACCCCAAAGAAATCCCTATATAGTTCATGGATTTTATATATTACTAGTACTTTTGTTCCCTCTTTGACATGAAGACTGCATTGTACCGCAAGTAGGCTTAATCTGTACGAATTCTTTTGGCTTGTTTGACAACAGTCCTTATGAATGGTTTTGCCCTTTAACTGCAGGCAGGCAGGTGGATGCTGAAATGGTCACAGGATGCTGCTGCTGTATCTCAGGCTCTGTCTGCTTTCCCAGTGCACACTTTAGTCTTCCAGGTTATTCGTTGTTGAGAAGGACTTCTGGGCTTCCATGCTTTTCTCTGGTGGCAGCTTAAACAAGGGAAAGAGCATCAAATGACTAACAAAATGTGTTGGGAAAAAAGAAAAGAAGACTGTGTGCTGGACAGATGGCAAGGAATAGTCTCTATTCCACGGGCTGGCAGAATTTCCTGCTCCAAATATGAGGAAGAAGTTCTTCTACTCATCCACCTGTGAAAAGTTAGCTTGGGCCCCAACATAAACAGCTAAATTTTATGGGGAAGTTGCTGGGTGCATTAGACCACTTGTGTTGTCCTTAGGGCAGTCAGAAAAGAGAAGCAGATAGAGATCTTGCAGGGAAGTCATTATGAACCTGGCTTATGAAACCCCTTTAGTTTTCCTTCAGGCACTCTCAGTTCTAGATTCCTGTTTAAAGCAAACCAGGGCTGAATCCCAGGATAAATTATTTCAAGATCAATACGAATATAATGTCTTCCCCCTTAGTTAATGCAATCTTTGGGTAACTTCACAGAAACAACAAAACTGGAATTACAATATTATATGTGAGATACAAGTGGTAAACTAAATTGTAGTTTTAAGTAAAATGTAGCTTAAACACTAACTTGTGGTTTAGCATAGTTTCCTTAGCTGTTGGGTCCATGGGCATTCAAACTGCTGTAAAACGTCATAACATACATGTACCCTTTGCACATGCTCACAAACCAGCTCATAATCAGCACAGTCCATAGGGAAACCAGCTTCTTGGTCCTCCTTTAACTTCATAAAAGGAAGGCTAAGAAAATTAGAGTTTGGTCATCGAGGAGAAGAACCTACCAGCTGTATTGCAATGGCAGTCCAACAAACAGCATCTGCTAATGCCTCGAGAAGCAAGGGTAAGCTGTTCAGTAGTCAAATGAACTAACAAAATAAACAGGCTTATCCCCAGAGGGTCTCCTGTTTGTTCCATAAAATGAAAATGAGAGTTGAACCATTTTGTTAGTATTTTGTTTCTGAACGAAACAAAACAGTTATGCCTTGAGAATGTTTCATTTGTTTAGCTAATTCTACTTTCTTAAGCAAGGTGAATGGAAACATTGTCACGGAGTATTTTAAAAAATCTGAATGTTTCTTTTCAAAAATTTTTGTAACAGCTTCAAGATGATTTAATGTACCCTTTTAAGGAATAAAATCTTTTGTCATAGCAAATTTAAAAAATTGTTTCCCATCTTCATTTCCTGATGGATGAATGGAGATGGGAAACCAATTTAGTAAAGATATTATTGGGGGTGGGGGGTGGGGGGAGATGCTTTTGAGTTGTCCAGACACACATGAGACAACCATGTACCTTGAAAGCTGTGTGTATAAGTTTTTCAGCTTTATTTTGCTTTAAAATGCAGCAACTGAGGAGAAATTAGGATGTCTGATTAACCTTTGATCAGACAAAGACAACTAAGAATATTAGAGAAAAGAAAGTGTGAACATCGTTTAAAGGAAAGAAAAAAATTACAGCTGAAAACACAGTTGCATAAGTGGATTGCCAAAATATAACATGAGATCAGATGGAAACAGGCCTGTACTAAGGACAACTGTAGCTTCTGGAGCTGGATGAAGCAGGCATGTGGGTTTTTTGGGAGGCTACTTGGCTACTCCTGTACATCATGACTGAGTTATGTACTACTTAAGGCAGAGGTAATGGGACATGCCATAAATTCCTCCAAATATCAGATTCTTTTTCTTCATTCTCAATGTCATTTCAGAGAACGCAAAACATTAAGTTATCATGGAACTGGAGGAATGTAATAAAGGCTATGAATGTGTATAGAAAGAACTCTAAACCCCTAAATATTTCACTTCGAACCCTCTACGTTTTGCCTGAAACGTGTTGGACAACAAAAAGAAATGGCAGTAGGAAAAAGCCATGCATGACTATAAACTGCTGGTGGAAATTTTCAAGTCACAATAGTGGGACTAGCAAGACTATATCTTTAAAGATTTCATAAAGTCAAAAGAAATTAAATTTCTGAAGGAGGAAAACAAAACTGACTGTGTATAGTGGAAACTCCATGTCATAATGTTAATGCACCAGGATGACTGCCTTTCTGGTACGGAAAAAGTATACCAAATGCGTATCACAAAAGCAGGCTGAAAAGAGTGTAGCTTTTATACAGCAACGGTGCATAACCCCTTCTTTCGCAAAACATCTTCACAGATTTTGGTAATGTGTCACTCAAGAATAAAGTTAAGGAAGCAAGTTTTTAATGTATTGGAATATTCTTTTATCAAAGGAAAAGAGAAATTTCTCCTTTCATTATGTTGATTCAGATCAAAATAGTTTACTACAGTCAGGTATATGATCATTATAATCAAAGGTGTAACTAAGGTGATATTTAGCAGATAAATAGTAAAGAGTTCAGACCAACAATATGCCTAGCACTGAAGTTCAGATGCTATGCATTACCCTCTGGAGGAACTTAAATTCATTTGCTGGCTCCAGAGAGCAGCCTTTTTAATTAGACAGGTAAATTAGAAGGTGACTATGGAACTACATTTAAAGCCAAACTATGTATTTCCCAATTGTAATAGTATCTGTATAAAATAAAATAAAATTAAAATAAAATAAAATTAAAATATAAAATAAAAAAAAATAAAAGCTCTGTATCTGGAAAACCTGACGGAAAGCAAATCTCAGCTGGAGGTTCCCTTTTAGTATCCATTCCACAAATGCAAGATGAAGTCATAAATTTTTCAGCATATATTTTTCAGCTCAGAATACCTATGTTTTTATGAACAGGTGACACCAACACATGACACAACACCGAGGCATCATCAGGGCTGGTGCCTCACACATTATTCTTAACTGACATATCAGCTTAATTACCCCGTTTGTATACTCACACATTATTCTTAACTGACATATCAGCTTAATTACCCCGTTTGTATCCTAGATGTGTTTTGCTGCTGGTGGTGTCTATCCTCATTTTGGTGACATCAGCACCAGAGTAGGGACTGCCTTCATCTGCATCATACCTGTGATTGTGACAGGTGATGAAAGCAGTGTATAAGGGATGAAAGAGTATTTATGGGGAAGTGAGATGCCATTCCAGCTTAATAAAATGCTGTCTCTCTGTCCACGTGCAGCATGAAGGGCTTGCCATGGTGGGGGTCTGAACATGTTGGGACTCTTCTGTTGCTCCTGTCATGGGAACATCAAACATTGCCATTCCTGAAAATATCCAGAAAATATCCGCTCTGCCTTGAGAAACATGCTGGCACTATGACAAGAAAAATGTCCCTCTCCTGTAGTTTCTATGCACAGTTAATACACATATCTCTAATGTTTCAACCTGAAAATTGCTGTTCTGCCTTCTTGACTGAGGCAATTTGGTCAGTTGAAATAGCGTATTCTTCTGCCATAGTATATAAATCAAAGTGTTGCCTCTCTTCAAAAGCAGTCACAACATGTTTGAAATATAGGGAACAGCAGTTTTACTTCAGAAATATATGAGCTCAGGCCCATCTGAATTTTACTAATAAGTCTGCCCCATTAACAAATTCACCAGGAACTGGGCTACCAAGTCAAGGAAGATCCTTGTAAGGATTTCTGCATAACAAACTTCTGCATTGCAGGTGTTGAATCACAGGGAAACGCCTCTTTATTGCAGGAGAATCAGACTGTTTTCCCTCTCTGGCACAAAGGTCTATGCAAAGTAAAGACAGTTTCACAGGCACTAGAAAACAGCCCTGCTCCCAAATAACCTATGTGACCAGGTGGTGAGACAATATATGACCCAGTACCTGGTACTCTTGAACACTGGGAGATGCTGACCCTTGGTGTCTTACCCACTACTGAGGACTGTAATACCAAGTAAAGGAATATCACTGATGTTTTGAGTATTATTTACCCTGCTATCTCCTTGGTTTGCAAAAGAAAGGTAAAAGCAATATTGTTTTTCTACAGGTCTCTTTAAAAAAAAAAAAAAATATATATATATATATAGGGAAAAGAAGCAGAATTCAGGTTGGAGTCCAACTTCCTGCTCAAAACAGGGTCAGCTATGAGATCAAAACAGGTTATTCAGGGCTGTGTCCAGTTCCTGAAGGAACTCCAACAACAGCCATCCCCTACCTCCTGCTCTAATGCTTGACTGTCCTCACAGTGATAAACACTTTTTTTTAATATCCAGATTAAAAAAATCTGCTGCTTCTTGTCCCAAAAGTAAAACCACTATTTTTTCTCAGATAGAATGTTTTTATCTTCACTTCTTCTTAGAAATAAATCCCCAAACTCAAAAACTAGCTGAACTGTCCCAGTAGTTTAGATTGGGAAATTGCTCACACTCAAGGAGATGAATACAGTTACAGTAGTTACTGCTAGGGCACATTGGTCCAAGTTGACTTTGATTTGCCCCTTCCCGAAACAGAAACTGCAAGATCTTAATCATACATGCCACCATGTTCAAAAGCAGGCAAGCAGAGACAGCATCTTAAGAGCTCCTGGTGAAATAACTGGGAAAAATAGTTTGTAAAACATACACCTTGAAGTATTCAGCTACAGAGCACTTGCCATGAGAAAAATAAATAGGGAGAAAGCAGGATAAATGGGGTTGGTGGCTTTTCTTCTTGAAAATATCTAGCCTTTTGTATGGCACCCTTCCTTCCCCTTTTGTAACAAAGTGCTGAGAAGCAAGCAAGCTGCCTATCAGCTTACCTCCTGGAGTTTCAGTTACCACTGTGCAGTGTAAAGTATAGCCTTTCCAAGGTAATGGTAATGAGCATATCCTCAGTAGATCACAAGGAAACAGAAAGTGTTCTTTTGTTTGTTTGACTGGTATGTTAAAATATTAATAAAGGCTTTATATTGCAAAAAATATAAAGGACAAGGTGAAGTTACACCTGCTGTATCTTCTAATCCAATATTCACTAAAAGGAAATAGTGGGTTATGGTTTTGGTTTTGTTTTTTCTTTTTGGGTGAGCAAGGTCAAGCATACCAGTGTTCTAATATCTGTTGACATTGCATGAGAATCAGGAGAGGCTTTAGGTAGCAGAAGAGGCTGGTGTTCGGCACTGCCTACAGCTAAGACAGAAACTTTAGGGTATTGGCAGGTGACTTTTACACAACATAACAGCAAACAAAACAAATAGACAACTTGTGGCTTTATATGGACTCAGAGGAATAAGGAAGGTAGGGAGGAACTTTGTTGGGTGTTTGTAGGGAACATGTTTCTGCATTTACTTGGTTTTTCAGGCAGCTTTCTCTTCTCTTTCTGACATTTAGAGATTAGCTGAATATGATGCATCAAAAAGACACCTTAGGGTTACTTTGCTCCAGAACAGTGTTCAAACCTCTTACAATACAGTCGGTGTCTTAGGCCACAAATTTGGTGCCTTTTTTCTGTCTTGTTATTGGACTGAATAATGAATGTTACATATCTAGCCAATATATTTGAATTTGATACAGATTTGCTTTCTTTCACAAATCTCTCTTTTCTTTTCCCTGTGCCTTATGTTCCATTGCTCCATGTCATAACCTATCTTTTGTTCATTCACACAAGAAATTTTAACCATTTTGTCAAAATGATTAAGAAAAAAACCCACCAACTTTTCTTCACTTCTTAAAAATTAGAACAATTTCCCATTACTGACTTTCTGGTTTAAAGCCCATTTTTAAAATTAAGACTCCTGATCCTTTAGGTGTATCTCCATGCTCTGCTGTATCCAAGGCAGATAAAATTTCATACCAGCAGGAACATCTGATCACAAGACTTAGGAACTAAAATATCATCAGTCAGCACAGCCAATGTGATCGCCATTCAAAAAGTAGAGTGATGCAGAGCAAGGTGATCTCAGACACACAAGATATTGAAACACTGATCTCCCTGAAAGGTTAACCTCCAACCAGATAAAATGCTAACAAAGAATAACCCGTAATTAGAGATGATTGAAATATTTGGGACAACATGGAGTTTCACTGAAGATTTCTATCACACTGGGAAAAAAAGAAAGAAAACCTGTTCTTAGTGTACAGCCTGTTGGGCAAAGACCTGGCCCCTGGGAGGAGGGACACTGGGTCCTAATTTCAGTTAATCTGTGGTGATCTAATTAGCTCAGACCAGAAAAAAATAAAACCATGAATCTGTAGTTTCTTATCTTGCAAGTAATCAGATTTCACTCAGTTAAAAAATAAAATCTTGTGTATCAAAATTTTGTGCCCCTTTCTGTGTTTCAATTCAATATTTTATTTCATTCCATTTCATTTCACTTCATTTTGTTCCAAATGCATTTATTTTATTCTTTTTAATTTATTTTATTCTGGAGAGGAAAGGTAAAGGCAAAGGAAAGATAAAAATAAAGGTAAAGGAAAAGGAAGGGGAAAGGGGAAGGGGAAGGGGAAGGGGAAGGGGAAGGGGAAGGGGAAGGGGAAGGGGAAGGGGAAGGGGAAGGGGAAGGGGAAGGGGAAGGGGAAGGGGAAGGGGAAGGGGAAGGGGAAGGGGAAGGGGAAGGGGAAGGGGAAGGGGAAGGGAGAGGCAGAGGCAGAGGCGAGGCGAGGCGAGGCGACCAAGGCAAGGCAAGGCAAGGCAAGGCATGGTAAGGAAAGGAAAGAAAAGGAAAATAATTTTCAAACTTTGACATGAAATGGAAAGATCCTGCTGCTTTAGAATGTCATTTGTTCTTCTAGTAAAGCAGTCCCTAAGTTATAAGATGAAGTAACTGTTAACAAGTGTTTAGAACAGGAACATCAAGGTTAAATTCAATTTTGTTTCTGGCTTTGAGAAATCTAACCTTTGCTGGTCTCTAATAACAACACAATTTATATCTTTGCTTCAGCTGTCAAAAACACTCAAGTGAATTAGGTAACTAACATCCAGGGAAAAGCACTGGAACCTGACTACCTTGGTTAATTTACTGAGAGTCCTGTGAATATTTAGGCCAGATGCTGACAACCCCTGTAACCAGGGCACCAACCTTCTTCTTGAGGGAGCTTCTTTATCCAAATCTTTAAGTCAGTTGGCATCACACCATTTTTGGCACACAGTTTTCTAAACAAATTTGTAAATATCATAACACAAGAACACATTTATGATGGCATAAATATTAACTTAACTATTGCAGTAGCTTTTCACTTCATTGCTACAGGTCAGTATTCACCTTCTTAGCAAAGTTCATGTGCCTTTACAGGTTTGTATGTTTGACCACATCCAGAAGACCCAGTCTGTGCTTTACATACAGGATTTCATGGGAGCTCTGTGTGTTACCTTTTCTGAAAATTTTTAACCAGGCTTTTCTCCACAAATGTCTAAAAATATTCTGCTATAACCTTCCTTTTATCTTTTTTTTTTTAATAGATTATCTATACATTTACATTGAATTTGATTTTATTCAGAGAAGTCCTGAGCATTTATCAAAGCAACAGAAAAAGTCTTGGGTGTTTTTTTTAATTATTTTTTTATTTTGTTTATGAATAGTGGGAAATAGCAGTGAAGTGACTGCAGTTTCATTCACATCACAAATCTCATGCACTGTATACCCAAGAAGCACTTTTATGGAAGAGGAAGAAAAAGAAAAACACCTGCAAGTGATTAAAATCCAAAGCAATGCTTAGAATGGGGTAATAGGTGAAGCCATTTATTTCAAGAATACCCCAAGCCCGCCAACATTATTAATCTTGGCTGAAATGACAAAAGAATAATGAAGAAAAGTAAATGGGAATGGGGGTAGGGGGTGAATAGGAAAGAGAGAGGGAAAACCTATGATTGCTCTGAGGGATTTTGAAAGATTAAGGAAAGAAGTATGTGTGTAACTGTCCAAAAAGGGAGATTTATACAATTAAGAGATCCTTCTGGAAAACAATGTTAGACTGAAAAAAATATACATGAGTATTTGGGTTTCTGGTTAGTATGTTCCGATTGACTGGCTTCAGCCCTTAGTCTGCTGTCACAGCAAAGAGACACCAGAGGCACAACAGTCTCTGGACTTGCACCATGACTGAAAGCACTGCACTGGTATATCTCATAAGCCTGAGGTTAGTTTTGTCCAGAACCAGTACCAGTGGTAGATGCTGGCCTTCGTCTGGGGCACAGAAGAAGACTGGGATATTTGCTGTGGTATGTGTCCACCCTACATGTTTGATCCTTGCACAACCATGATGCAAGAGCTATACTTCGCAGCATGCACTCTGGGAGCAAATGGAGGTTCATCAGTGCAATGTAGGAACTGCTGAAAGCATCTGAGAGCATGAGCTCTTGAAAGGGTTGGGCCACAGAGGATGGTGCAAGACATCCCTTGGCTGGCCAGTCTGAGCTGCTGCAGTATCGTTCCTGGAGAGATTTCAACTTAATCTTCAAAAGATCATGACCATGCTAGGCCAGCACTCTGTGGGAACATTTTCCGCTGAGCGGGGATGTTTTGCGCGGATGCCAGCCTGTCGTGCCACAGTGTAGCTGCAGTCTCTGCACTCCAGTAAGTGTTGCGTTGGCTGGGCATGAGACAGACTCACCCATTGTCCAGCATGAACCGATGCTGCCTGCAGTGAGGCTGCCTTGCTCGTGCAGCTGCCGGGCTGCATGGAGAAGGTGAAACTGTGGATGCTTTGGTAACAATGACAGTATATGTTCAACATAATCTGAGAATCAATTTAATCTCAAGGGTAATAAACACTGGATTTCCAAAGATCTTTTTCTTTTATGTTGGGATTTTTTTGTTGGTTTTGTTGTGTGGTTGGTTTTTTTTCTCCCACTTGTAGCTAAAATACCCCCTTCTGTCTATCTGCTAGCTCATTTTGTCTCTATTTGCTGAAAAACCTTGGTGAAGCATTATTCAATCAGTGCAAAGCTTGCATATTGCAGTAAGAAAGCTGATCAATTAATTTCATGCAGTTGGAATCTGAATTTCCATTAATAACAGTTTAAAAAGACTGAATCTACTGAGCCAGTTCAAAGCCTTCAATATTTGGACTAGCTGCAATCCTCCCCATACTATGATACAGGTAATAAAATTTTCATTTGCAGTCAGTGCAGCAGGCTGTCTCAAAGTGTCCTTTTGAATATATTAACAACAAATAAGCTGTTGTCAATACATTACAGAAATTTACTCTCTTCATAAAAGATACAAATAAGTCTCAGGATTAGTTTGGTCATTTCTTTGTATATGTTCAATATTCCCATATTTAGCCAAACAGAAAGGATTTCCTTCTGCATACCTTACAAAAAGCTTTTTCACAGAATAGCTAAATGATGCATGATGCTTTTTTTTTTTTTTTTTTTTTTTTTTTTTAGTTTTCCCACCAACATTAAGAACTGTGGAGCAGGGACAGGAAGATGTATAATATATATTTTCAAAGAGATTGGGAACCATTGTGTTTGGTTTTGTTGAGCCCCCATAGCAGCCCTCATAGTGCTGTGCTTTGTGTTGGTAGCTAGAAATGTATTGATAATACACCAGTGTTTTGGCTACTGCTGAGCTGAGCTTGCACAGCACCAAGGCTGGCTGTCTCTCCAACACCCCTCCAACCACTCCCAGTAGGCTGGAAGTGGGCAAGATCTTGGAAGGGGACATAGCCAGGATAGCTGACCCAAAGTGACCAATGAAATATTTCATACCATATGATGTCTGCTCAGATATAAAAGCTAAAAGAAAGGGGGAGGAAGGTTGGGGACATTCGTTGTTTATGTTGTTTGTCTTCCAGAGCAACTGCTATGTGTACTGAAGGGCTGCTTCCTGGGAAGTGGTTGAACATTGCCTGCTAATGAGAAGTAGAAAGCAACATCTTCTGTTTTCCTTTGCTTCTGTGTGCATGTCTTTTGCTATTGCTTCATTAAACTGTCTTTATCTTGACTCAAAAGGGTTTTTTCCTTCTCACTTTCTGTTTGCCCACACCACGAGTGATAGAGTGGCTTGATGGACACCTGGCATTCAGCTAAGGTCAACCCACCACAACCATATATTTACTTTCAAGACGATACTTAACAACTCCAAATCAGGTTTTGTCACAATTTGAGAATAAATTGAAGATATAACAGCTTCTTAATATGAAGCAAAATGCTAACACAAAAGTGAGATTCTCAAGTTGTAGCTTTGAAGAAAAATATATTAACTTAATTCTGTATTTGAAAAATTTACTTTAAATCTGTATTTTCCTTAGATAAGTAGGTTTAATACCACCATATTTTTCTATAGGAAACAGTCAGTCCCTTAAAATACTTCTGAGTTTACAGCAAGAATTTGACAGAAGTCTTTCTGAATTCCTGACCTGTCCTTTTTCTTTTCTTTTGTCAAAAGATACTGACTGATTGAGACAGAGTCCTTGCAGCAACATGCTGGGAGCAGTGAAAACTCTTTCCTGGGATAGTGACACATTCTGGATCTAAGCTCTGTAATAATTGCTGCTAATAAGACAAAGGAAACACTCATGATAGTAGATCATTACTTGATATGAAATACTGCGCTCGTATTACTCCCTTGCCAGAGCTTAAAAATTAAGTGTATGTGCTTTACGTCATGTCTCATAAAATAATTGCCAAACAAGCAATCATCTCCCTCTCTGTAACAGAGCAAACTCAGAGCTGAATGAGCGATTCCATGTTGCAAATACTTATCTCTACAGCCCACCAGGCCACTGAAGTCTTTTGCCAGACTGTTTGATAGAACACATCCTGCACTGCTCCCGCTGCAGTGATGGGAAAACCTTAAGACTATTTGCCACCTGTGTTTGCAGAATCTAACCACCTCTGAATTCACCTGCTAACTTTTCATGCAGGACATAAGTTTTTGTGATCAGGACATACACTTATCACTTACAGGAGTCAGAATCTCCTTCCACACAAAAGGATCTTCCAACATAATCTCTTTACTTCCTTGTTCTGTTTTTCTTTCTCTTGTGAGAATCTTATTGCTGTTCACGGGATTTCAGCTGAATCCCTTAAGAACATTCAATTTGTATTATACTTCAGCTTCTCAGTTTTTCTGGCTTGCTTATTTTCTAGAGAGTTAGTTTTCCAAAATTCTATTAAGGAACATCTGAGGTCCACGCTATGGAAGTCTGTTGCAGGAATTGGATCTTTAGAGTGACTATTCACAAGGAGATATTTATTCATGAATGTTGATGGGAGCTGAGCAGAGGGGCTTTCTCTGATTCCCACTGAACATAATTTCCAGGGCTCTGCCTGCATTGCATGGGGCCCCTGCTGGCCCCTTCCCCCCCCCCATCCATCCCTCTGGATGCCCTCGTGTGCATCGACTGACCACCCTTTACTTAGTGTCATCTGCAATACTGATAGGACTTCACCGCCCTGCTGCATTATCTCATTGTAAAATGTGGTTTACACTGCAACCCATTACTATTAAAATAATAAATAAATAATTTTTAAAACCTGTGAATTAAGGACCTGGAATACACTCTTTCCTACACAAATTCAATGGCTTAACAACAAGAATATGAGGTCAATTATCTATTTCCCTGTTTAAATAAGTGAATAATATTTACACACGGTATTAATTGCAATTAATTTCCCCAACACTTCCACCTTGGAGAACTACTGGCTTAGAAAATTTTCACATTAAGGTTAGTAAAAAGGGACAGTTATAATCCCATCCATCTCACAGCTTCTGCCTCCCAAAATCCTGCTCTATCTGTTACATTCAATCTGGCAAGGTGTGGTAGTTCCACTGATTACATTCATGAACCAGCAGCTGTACAATAATAATAACAAGGATGCATGAAGGATTGCCTTTTGGTTTTGCTAACCAGACTTGAACAAACTGAGCAGAAAACCGCAGCAAGATTAAATGAAACACAAAGCTAACTTCCATTATTTTCATACAGCTTGCCTGGATTTTAGGCACCTGCAAAATGCTTGAAGGTGGTGTTTATCTGCTTGATACCTGGTAAGTGCCTACACTGTGATGATGCTTCCCCCAGGCTCCCCATCACACTGAGCTGCTCAGGGGCCACGACAGGAGCATCATCTGCCACAGAGGTGACTTCCCCTCTGTCCTTCTCATTCTCACAAACACGTTGCACAGTGTCTCTAAAAATGTGCTGGTACCAAAAAGGAAGATATGTTCAGTGTGTGGCTGTGTATCCTGTCGTATCTGGGGGTAGTGAGAGTAATAGATACCTCTAAAATGATGGCACATTTGCTTTCAGGTGTTTTCCTCGGCCTGATCTGAGGGAAGAAGCTTGCCCCAACTCTGTCATATTGGAAAAATGCCTACACCGGTAAAACGCCTTTGTTGGTGGTGAGGCTGCCTGAGTCTTTTGTTTTCCTTTCTAGACATAATCAAAACAGATACTCTAAACTGGCTCAGGATTTAACACTTCCTATTTCCTCCTAACAGATGCTTCAAGCACTTGGCAGCTAAACCAACTGGCCCTTTGAAAATAAGGCTGAACATAAACCAGAAGGGTTTGAAACTTCTTGCTTTCATTGAGCCTTTCTCTGAAAGAATTGATGTTCTGCAGCTGAACTCATCCATCATGGAAGTCAATGTGTTGTGGGACTCTGGGAAGGTGGCAGGGAAGAGAGCTGGGTAGGAGACCAGGGATTTATCAGCTGATAGCACTTCAAGCAAAGGAAGTACCATGAATTCAGAGATACCTTGACAGAATGAAAACATATTTGAATATTCCTTTGAAACAAGTGCTGTTAACCTTGCAAGCATCCACAGTGCACCAGCTCCACACAGAAACTGTCCCTTCTGTGAGATAGTAAAGTCCAAAGTATATTTTCAGCAGCATGAGCCAGCAAAGAGCTAGAAGCAAGAGTGAGCCAGGGAAGATTGCTATTAAAAGGCTGAAACTGCGCTCAGAATTTTCTCCAAATTTCCTCTTTTTCTGTTCTCACAAAGTCTGGGTGCTGCCCTCCAGCAAATGGCTGAATGGGAAAAAAGTTTGTCATGAAGGCTGTTTAAAACAGCCGTGCCTGATCAGCAAAAAATCCACCAGCCTTTGTATCGAAGAAAGGACAGCTAATCCAACAAGTTTTGGAAGATTAACTTTTCAAAAGCCAGGACAGAAGTCTGTGACTGTTCACTCATCTCCTGTTTAGAGTTTGGCTAACCCAGCTCATGCTAAGGCCTGATGATGCTGGGAGCAGCACTGTTATGTCAAAGCAAACACACCAGGAAGGCAGGACAGATGGCCGGGAAGAACTAAACGGCCATGGTGCAGCCATACTCAGCCATAAATTGCTGTCTCCAGTAGCCATTGCCTTTTGTCTGGCAGCTTTGTCACAATCCACTAAAGTATGGAAATGGTATAGACTAAATCTCCAAGCTAGAGGGTATAAAACACCACCTTACCCAAAAAACTTTTGAAGTAGCTCCAACAGCACATGGATTTGTTAAGGCTTTCCTGCTTCCCAGTGTGATACTGGGGACAGGAGGAAGGATGAGCTCTCTCACCAGGCAAACAATTCTTTTCTTTTGCTCATAGGTGCATGATATGGGTTATAAGTTACAAAATTTTATTACTTGAATGCTGAATAATTAAGTTAACATGATAGACTATTCTGGGCAAATGGGTAGTGAGACGGTTTGCCATGTTTGTTTATTATATTTTGTAATAAGCTCACAAAAAAGTTTAAATTACAGAATATATTGTCCTGTAAATCCTAGAGATCCAAATGGGCCTTGACAGTTTTATCCCTAAACCCCCCCCCCCCCACACTTTTCTTTTGTTGTTAATGCAGCTGTCATTAATCTCATTATTTACAGAAGGGGGGGAGAGGGGCGGGCATCAAGTACTGACATGGTTTTCTTTCTGTCGTATTGACTGAGCAGTTTTCCTACATTTCCTCTTGACTGTTTTCCCTGACTTTCTATTTCCTGCTGGTGTAGACTGTTAAGTCCTGGACACTGACTTGCATGACATATCTCCTTTTTTTTTTTTTTTTTTTTTTTTTTTTTTTCAGTTTTCCCACCAACATTAAGCTGCCCAGGTCCCTCTGTGAAGCCTCCCAGCCCTCAGGCAGGTCAACACTGCCCCCCAGCTTGGTGTCATCTGCAAACTTACTGAGGGTGCACTCAATTCTCTCATCCAGGTGGTCGATTAAGATGTTGAACAGGACTGGCCCGGATACTGAGCCCCGGGGAACACCACTTGTGACCAGTCACCAGCTGGATGTAACTCCATTTACTCCACCTATTGGGCTCAGCCATCCAGCCAGCTTTTAACCCAGGGTGGAGTACACCCATCCAAGCCCTGAACAACCAGTTTCTCCAGGAGAATGATGTGGGAGATGGTGTCAAAGGCTTTACTAAGGTCCAGATAGACAACAGGCACAACCTTCCCTCATCCATTAGCAGGGTCATCTTGCCATAGAAGATCAGGTTTGTCAAGCAGGAAGTGCCTTTCAGAAACCTATGTTGACTGGGCCTGATCCCCTTGTTGTCCTGCACATGCTGCATGATGGTTTTCAGGATGATCTGCTCCATAACTTTCCCTGGAACTGAGGTAAGGCTGACAGGTGTGTAGTATCCTGGATCCTTCTTCCTGCCCTTCTTGTAGATGGCTGTCACATTGGCTTATCTCCAGTCTTCTGGGACCTCTCTGGTTTGCCAAAACTGCTGATAAATGATGGAGAGTGGCTTGGTGAGCTCCTAGGCCAGCTCCCTCTGTACACTTGGGTAGATGCCACCCAGCCCCGCAGACTTGTGTGTCTAAGTGGAGCAGCAGGTCACTAACCATTTCCTCCTGGACTGCAGAGACTTCATTCTGCTTCTCCCCATCCCTGCCTTCCAGCTCAGGGGGTTGAGTACCATGAGGGAAGTTGGTTGTGCTATTAAAGACTGAGGCAAAGAAAGCATTACGTATCTCAGCTTTTTTCTTATTCTTTGGGGCAATGCTCCCCACTGCATCCAATAAAGGATGAAGAATATCCTTGGCCCTCCTTTTGTTTCTAATGTATTTGCAAAAACTTTTTTTTTTTTTTTATCTTTTCTGGCAGTGGCCAGCCTGAATCTAGCTAAGCTTTTGCATTTCTAATCTCTGCCCTGCATAACCTTGTGACATCCTTGTAGTTGTCCAGAGTTGCCTGTCCCTTCCTCCAAAGGCAGTAAACTCTCCTTTTTTTCCCTGAGTTCTAGCCAAAGCTCCCTGTTCAGCCAGGCCAGTCTTATCCTTTGCTGGCTTGTCTTTTGGCATGTGGGGACAACCCGCTCCTGCACCTTTAATACTGCCTTCTTGAAGAATGTCCAACCTTCCTGGACCCCTGGGCCCTTCAGAACTATGTCCCAAGGGACTCTGTCAACCAGGCTCTTGAACAGTTCAAAGTCAGCCCTCTGGAAATCCAAGGTAGTGGTTTTGCCAACCGTCCTACTTACTTCTCTGAGAACTGAAAACTCTATCATCTCATGATTTCTATGCCCAAGACATTCTCCAGCCACTACATCACCCACAAGTCCTTCACTGTTTTTAAACAGCAGATCCAGTGTGGCATCTCCCCTGGCTGGCTCAGGGACAAGCTGTGTCAGGAAGTTGTCTTTCACACACTCCAGGAACCTCACAGACTGTTTCCTCTCCACTGTGTTATATTTCCAGCAGATATCTTGTAGGTTGAAGACCCAATGAGAACCAGGGCTAGCAATCATGAGATTTCTCCCAGCTGCTTGTAGAATGTTTTCTCTGTCTTTTCATCCTGGTTGGGTGGTCTATAACAGACCCCCACCAGGATATCTGCCTTGTTGGTCCTCCCCCTTATTCTAACCCATAAACACTCAACCCTACTGTCACCATTATTCAACTCCGGGTAATCGGAACACTCCCTGACATACAGAGCTACCCCACCATCTCTTCTTCTTTGCCTATCCCTTCTGAAGAGTTTATAGCCATCCATTGCAGCACTCCAGTCATGCAATTACCCTGTCATGTTTCCATGATGGCGATTATGACATAGTCTTCCTGCTACACAACAGCTTCCAGCTCCTCCTGTTTGTTGCCCATGCTTTGGCATTGGCATAGATTCACTTCAGCTGTGCTATTGATCTCACCTCCATCCCTGGCATGTGGCTCCCAAGTTCATCTCTAATGAGCTTGGTTTTGTTCCCTTTCCTCTTCAAATGTAGTTTAAAGCTCTCCTGACGAGTTCTGTTAACTCCTGATCTTTCCCCCCCTTTAAGACAGCTGAATCTCATTGTTTTGCAGCAGGCATGGTGCTGTTTAACTGACCCACAATCAAAAAAATCGAAATTTAGCTGTTGACACCAGGCCAGGAGTCATGTATTCATTTGTGTGACCTTCTGATTAAACTCTCCATCATTCCCTGCAACTGACAAGACAGAAGAAAACATTACTTGTGCTCCTTATCCCTCAGCCAGTCACCCCAAGCTCTGAGTTCTCTCTTCATTGCCCTCAGACTTCTTGTCATTTGGACTTCATAATTGCCCACCTGGAAGATCAGTAATAGGTAATAATCAGAGGGCTGTACCAGACAAAGGAGTTTTCTACCGACATCTCTGACCAGGGCTCCAGGGCTGCAGCAGACTTCCCTATGGGTTGGGTCTGGTCAGCATTCCTCTAGGAGTGGAGGCACTGATGACAATCACCTTTCTTTTCTTCCTAGCAGAGTTTATTGTGATGCATGGGATTGACCGACTCTCCTTATATGTAAATACACCTCTTAGAGGTCTTCTAATTATCTTCTTTTTAGAATTTCCTTTAGCAGAAGCTTCTTTATTGTTACCAAACTTAAGTGAAGCTTAAGGAGACAAGGTTTAGGTACCTGAAGCTGGGTTACATGGTCGTCTAATAGCAAAAATAGTTTTTTCTGAACTAAAGATGACAGAAGTGGGTGACATGGATTCTCTTTTATATTGGGTGATATAGCTACAATAATGAATATGGAATAATACATACCTTTAAAAGTTTTTTCTAATTAAGCAAGGACATCTAACAAGTTTTAGAAAATATGCCACAATGACTGTGAATAATAAAGTGAAAGTAACTAATTTATGGAATACAAATTGCCTGTTACCAAATCTTCGCAATTAGCATTTTACGAGCAGACTCCAGAGACAGCTATACACCAAGAAAAATTAAGTTGAAAATATCATTGTAAGGTCAAAGATTTTTCAGAAGGATAAAATGAAAGTTATCATGTCTCTCAAAAAGAGTGCTAACTGCAAATGGCATATTGATTTCCTCAGATAGCAGAAATCCTTGGAATTTCACAGTGACCTAAGAGAAGAATCTGAGAAAAGCAGCAGATCTTTCTCTAATGAGTCTAAAGCAGTTATTAATAAAAAGCAGAGTTTTCAGAAATTTCAGCAATTTCTTCCCTCATTCAAAATACAGGTTGCTCATAGTTCTGAAAGAAATAAGAAATCTTGGAGAAGAAATACTACTCTAATATTTCTATAACAGCTTAATTTGTTTACTTTCTAATTTAGCTATAACATAGTTCCAGGCATGCTAGTGAATCAGCTAGATTACCCTTCTTGAAAATACTTAAAAAGCCTGAGGAGTCCTTTACTATTTGGAAAAACATATTCTGTTTTTTTGCATTATAAACCTGAATCAGCACTATGCTTATAAAGGCAGAAGGGGAAGAGGAGATAAATAGAGAAAATAATGTCAGAGGACTAAGCTGAAATACTGAAGCTGAGGAAGGAAAGGAAAATAGAAGTTGGTTGTGTTAGGCAGAATGTTTTCTTAGACGTAGAGGAAATATGGCACCAGAAACAGAGAGAATTACAGGGACTAAACCACTCTGCTACCATACCATGCAAAGGTATACCCTTTATTAGTCAGCAGTGATGAGCTTGTAATGATATATTGAATTTTGTGTGCAATATGACACACAGAAAGCAAGAGAAATATTACATTTCCATGCATTTTAAAGGTCTATCATGACAAGTCCTTCCAATTTGAAAACTTAAAATCATCATGAATATTTTGAAAAAATGTGGGTGAGGAGTTCTGCAATAAAGCTATTGCAGAAGTAGCTGTTCAGTGGAAAACTATAATCTTAAATGGGAGACACAGAGAGGTCTTGGAAAAAGAAGAGAGAGATCAAGATTTTAACCACAAAGACTGAGGGAGGGTGTGATGAAGAATATAATCAAATTGAATACTGAAGTTGGACAGAGATCTTCCTGACATGGTACTCACTGAAATCAGTGAAATACTACAGGGTAAAATTTAAGGCTTGCAAAAGAAAATACTGGTTTTGTGTCATGGGCAATTAGACTGCAGAGCTCACTGCCAGAAGAAACCGTTGCAGCCAACAGTCCAGCAACTGTTGTTGCCATGTTGTTAACACATGACTGTAAGGAACAGACACAAACATTGGAATCTATACCATCCCTGTTAAATGGGAAGAAGTGAGGGAGCGTGCAAAGCCTGAATAAAGACATCAGGTGAGCAGGCTGCTTACCTCTTTTCCTGAAGCAACAAGCACTGGCCACGTTGTTGAGGCAACAGGCATGCGGCTTGGCACCAGTGCTGATCCATCCCCAGCTATCCTCCACAGAAATCCCCCTCTTTGGCATTTGGTTATCCAGGAGAGGTGACGCAACGATGGAGCACTCAGCAGTTTCTGGGCAATTGCAGTCTATTGTAGAACCAAGATATTTCAGTGAGAAAACTGACATTTCCCTCCAGCATTTCTTGCTTGCTCCACTCCAAAATGTCATGTGTTTATACCAAATCCAGGGACACAAACTTAGAAAAGTGCGTATTTGCAACATCAGCAATAAGCAAGCTGAAAAACTTACTAATACAAATATAAAAAATATAAAAGTGAGGAAGAAGAATAGCAACACACTACTTATTCTTGCAGTATCATGTTTGGTTAGCTGTTTGTAAGCTACAATTTCACAAGCACAGAGCATATTCCATTGATGGAGTTCATAGTTCTTTACGTACTGAAAGGTGCAGACTATTGATCATATAGATTAACAAATTACTTTACAAAAGGTCCCACTTTTGTTGATTACAATATGCAAGAAGCAACTCAAGGTAAAGCTGTTTCAGTCCAGCAAAATTCAAGTAGCAAAATTCCATTACTGCTATCTGGATACAGAAGATGTGATTTACCATTGTATTTTTGCAGGTTTATATGTGACAAAAATACCAATGCAAATTCGGTGGCACATGCTGAGAATAATTGATTAATTGATAAAAAAAAAGGAAAAGAATCTTTCGCAGTTTTACAGAAAACCTAAGTTACATAAAACAGGAGCTGAGACTAAATCTATGACCTCCAAGATTGGCTTATCACCAAACAAAAATATGTTTGTCATTTCAAAGCAAAACATTTCACTTTCATTCTCATTAAAATTAATTTCCTAAATTGTTTATATTAAAAAAACACCCAAAAAACAAAAAACCATAAAGTTTGTCAGAGAGTTATTCTGTTCAGCTATTAGTCAGCGTATGTATCTGGTCTCACTATGCCATCTTTATGCTCCTGCAATATGACTACCAGATTAAAATAGTTAAAATAAATACTAACACCTGACAACAAACACCAAAATTTACAGTACTCCAGTTTTTCTGTTTATACCAGCAGTCAGCAAGGGAGTGTTTGTTACCTAAATGGTTGGGTCACAGGAATCAAGTCATGCAACTCTTTGTAAAAACTAATGAGTAAAGCTGGATAAAGGTTGTTACACTAACTTTCTTTAAGTTTTGTGGCTTTTCCCCATTTCAAACCAACATAAAACCACAGAGTGTGTAATTGTTCAAGAATGGAATCACAAGGGAAAAGTAGATAAATTACAAAGTTTTACTAATGCACTAAATTCAGAGCTTTTGTCTTTAAAATTTTGTTTTCCTGAGAAAAAGACCAGCAGCAAGTTTGTGATAAAAATTGCTCAAGGTATTAAGTTAAAATGTTTAAATGAACACAAAAATTAGTAGCATTTGTCAAACATATTTTTTCTCTTCAAAATAGATTTATTTATTTTTGGCCTTTTTCTTAATCATATTAAAATAAATGGGAACACTGAGAAGCCATTTAAAACTCTTTTGTATACTGGGATTACTCTTGTTAGCAAGAGTAGTATTTAAATCACTTAGTAGTCTCATTTTAAGTGTCTCATTCTTGTTGCGTATGAATGTGTACTTCAGCTTTTACTTCATAACTGTTGTCTACTTTTGAAGCTTGTCAGATGTCAAAGTGAGTTGTGATATAAATTTGAATAGAATAACCTGTTCACTTGAGCTTACTAATGATGTAGAAAAAGTAACTCTTATGCCACAAAACTGCCAGCTCACTAACCTACACCTCCATACAGTACTGTCCTTTGAAATGGTGACCTAAACCTTCTGCTAATAAATCAGTTGAAAAACAAGAGATACCAGAAAAGTTAACACATGATATTTTATAAATAAGAACACTACCATATTTTAGGGGGATTCATTATTGCTTAGAAAACGAAACAAAACAAAACAGAACAAAACAAAGCAAAATAAAAACCATTTTCCCTTAAAAATCCTTTTCCCCCTTCCTTCTTATAAGTGAACCTTGAAGTTTTATCCCAGCCATTTTCAGGATTTTTTATTACTTTAAACTTATCAGTAACAACTAATAATAAAGTTAGCCCAGACAAAAAATATGGTTTGTAGTTTCAATAATATTTTTGAACTATTTTCATCAGAATATCAAGCCAGCACACTGATAAAAAATAACTTGTGCTTAGAATTCAAATCCTGTTTTATATAATCTCTTCATTTAGAAAAGCAGATTTCATCAGTACTGTTATAAAAAAATAATTGGATACTTCTTCCAGAAAACATGGTTTTCACAAAAGAGATTTTAATGTCTCTCACTTCTCTCAGTGTTTTAACTACATTTGATTCTGCTTTATAGGAATTTGGTTTTTCCATGACCAACACTTCCCAAAAAGGTAGATGTGATTTTTTTACCATGAAAAAGAAATTATTAAAACAATGTCAACTTGCAATATTGTTTTCCACACTGTATTTTGTAAAGAATCTCCCAAATTCCTCGAAAGAGAGAGAGAGGTGCTTGTTCTGCATCCTGATCCCAGCAGCACCTAAACCCGTGGCACCCCCTTCAGCAGGACCGTGACTTGTGGTCTGCTTGGGACCCACAGAGCTCACGGAGAGCACCTGGGCTTCACGGCCATGAGTGCCCTTCGACAGGGCACCAGGTAAGAGCTTCCTCAGGGAGAAGAACAGAGTCAGGAGACAACCTAAAATCTAACCGCTATGATCTTTCACCCATTGAGAGTTTATGCTTTTCTCACAACGATTGCTTTGGGTTTTCTTCAGTCTTAGGGACTGTGTTTCAACAAACTCAGCAGCACCGGTTACAGTGGCACACCTTACCCATTTTTAAAAGTTTTTAAGAGGCATCCTGTGTCTGTGTTGCTGCAGCCAGAGTACAAGCCCTGTTACAGAAATAACTGCTGCTCCATTTCTTCAGCCTTTAACACAGAGCAAACCTGTTACAGCTGTGGATCATCAAATACTTCAATTCTTGTATCAATCATCTCCCCAGTGCCAACACTGATGTATTTCAGTCTCCAACATTTATTTTCAGTGGTCCCAAGAGGCTACATGGGGTAAGGCACCAGAACCAAACTGCTTTCATGCAGTTTTTCCAGGTCAGTAACAGACACCAAGCCAGCAAAACAAATACTGGTTGAATTGTGCCCATTAGAAAAGATGCCTTTTCCCCTCAAAAAGGTGAACACTTGATGAGAAGCTAAGGGGCAAGTATAGAAATGGATAAAAATTAAGTTTCCTCTCAGGAAATCTGGGCCAAGAAGGAAGGGGGAAGGTTCTTATTAAAAAAAAACCAAAAAAACAAAACAGTACAAACTTAATTAAAAAATATATAATCAGAGAATGTTAAAAATAAATGTGTAAGGCTGCTTTCTTTAAATACCAGATTATAATTCCTTTTCAGCTAAGCATCTTCCCATATGTTGGCAAATTAGACATATTTTCAAGACTATTCTGTTTATATTACTGAAGTTTAAAACGGAAAGAAAATATTTTAATGAACCCACATATGATTTGAGTTTTGGTTTCTTTAAATTACGTTTCAAAACTAGAATGTATGATGAGACCAAAACTATTAGTTGACTGACAAAATTGCCAAAAAAATCAGTTTTCTCAGTAACTTTCCACGTCTGAAGTTGAAGAAGTTTTTTGATCTGCCACTGGACATAAAAATCAGACAAAACTTATGCATATCTTCAACAGTCTTATGATGATCATAAAATGAAAAATATATCCAGATACCACAGTTTTGTACCACCAGAAACATTCCAAGCAGTCATTGAACGGTGGCCTCTGTAGCTTTGCAGGGCTTTTTGTATAACAGCTGCAAGCCTAGGGCCCATTGTCCTAAACTTATAAGCCTTGTGCTGAAATTCATTCATCTGCAGTAATTAAGGAAACTAAATTGCAGAAGAAATGAAGATACAAAATCCAGGAATCATAGATTGGGTTGGGTTGGAAGGGACCTTACATACTATCTAGTTCCACCCCCCATTCTGTGGACAGGAACATCTTCCACTAGACCAGGTTTCTCAAAGCCCCATCCAGTCCAGCCTTGAACGCTTCCAAGGGATGGTGTTTCGACAGCTTCTCTGGACAACCTGTTCCAGTGCCTCACCACCTTCATTGTAAAGCATTTCTTCCTCATATATAATCTAAATCTACCATCCTTTAATTTAAAGCCATTAGCCCTTGTCCTATCACTATAGCCCATTGTGAAAAGTTGTACTCCAGCTTTCTTCTGAACTCCTTTTAGGTACTGGAATGCTGCCGTAAGGTCTTCCCAGAGCCTTCCTTTCTCCAGGCTGAACAACCCCAACTGTCTCAGCCTGTCTTCTTCATAGGAGAGGTGCTCTATCCCTCTGATCATTTTTGTGGCAGTCTCTGTACTCACTTCAACAGGTTCATGTCTTTCCTGTACTGAGAACTCTGGAGCAGTCTCACAACAGTGGAGCAGAAGGGGAGAATCATCTTCAACCTGCTGGTGACACTTCTTTGATGCAGCCCAGGATTTGGTTGGCTTTCTGGGCTGCAAATGCATTTTGTTGGGCCACACTGAGCTTTTCATCCACCAGCACCCCCAAGTCATTCTTCTCAGAGCTGCTTTCAATCCCTTCATCACCCAGCCAGTATTGATACTGGGGGTTTCCCTGATCCATGTGCAGGACCTTGTACTTGGTCTTGTTGAACTTCATGAGGTTTGCATGGGTCCACCTCTCAAGCCTGTCAAGCTCCCTTTAGGACCATCCCTTCCCTCCAATGTGTCAACCACACCACTCAGTTTGGTGTTATTGGTCACCTTGTTGAGGGTGCACTTGATCACACTGTCTGTGTCAGCGACAAAGATGTTGAACAGCACCAGTCCTGGTACAGGCCTCTGAGGGATGCCACTCATCACTAATCTCCACTTGGATATCAAGCCGCTGAACACAACTCTTTGAGTGTGACCATGTCCTGGTTTCAGCTGGGATAGAGTTGATTTTACTTTTAGTAGCTGGTGCAGTGCTGTGTTTTGGATTTGTTATAAGACCAATGCTGACAGGACACTGGCATTTTTAGTTGTTGCTGGGTGATGTTTATACTAAGCCAAGGACTTTTCAGTTTCTCAGGCCCTGCCAGTGAGAGGGCTGGAGGGGCACGGGAAACTGGGAGTGGACACAGCCAGGGCAGCTCACCCAAATGAGCCAAAGAGGTATTCCATAATGTGTGACATCATGCTGAGTATATAAGCTGGGGGGAAAAGGAGGAAGGGGTGGGTGTTTGGCTTTATGGCATTTGTCTTCCCAAATCACTGTTACACGTGATGGAGCCCTGCTTCCCTGGGGATGGCCGAACACCTGCCTGCCCATGAGAAGTGGTGAATTAATTCCTTGCTTTGCTTTGCTTGTGTGCGTGGCTTTTGCTTGACCATTTAAACTGTTCTTATCTCAACCCTCGAGTTTTACATTCCTTTCCGATTCTCCTCCCCATCCCTCTGGGTGAGGGGCTAGTGAGCGAGTGGCTGCGTGGTGCTTGATTGTCAGCTGGGGTTAAACCACGACAGACCATCCCACCAATTCCTTATCCACTGAGTGGTTCATCTGTCAAATCCATGTCTCTCCAGGTTACAGACAAGAATGTTGTGCAAGACAGTGTCAAAAGCTTTGCACAAGTCCAGGTAGAAGACATAAGTTTCTCTTCCCTTTTCCACTGATGCTGTAAGACCACTGTAGAAAATCATAGGCATGATTTTCCCTCAGTGAAGCCATGTTGGCTGCCACCAATCACCTCCCTATTTTCCATGTGCCTTAGTATAGTTACCAGAAGGATATGCTCCATGATCTTGCTGGGCACAGGGGTGGGACTGACTGGCCTATAGTTCCCAGGTCTCCTGCTTTTTTTCCCTGAAACTTGAAGTGTCTACAAGCACCCCTACTATTTTCCAAGAAGAATTGTGCCCAACATGTCCTCACTCACCAGCCAAGACATTCTTTAGACATCACCCTAATTCTCCCTATGAATGTAGTTAATTTCAGAGGCAGGATATTAGATGAAACACATCACTGACCTGCCAACCTCATTTCTACATAAAGTTTGCCATCCCTAGCTTCTACTGAGTTCAGCAAATATGAAAAGGTACAGAGCAGCTCAGAGCATGAGAGAACAGTGAGACAAGCATTTTTCTCTTCCATTCTCTAAAAATACCATTAGAGATTTAATGACTGATATAATAATTATGACTCAGTGCTTGTGAGATTCTAGATCATTAACCTCCTCTGCCATGTGTAAAATGGAAAAACTCCATCATTACCATTAAACGAACAATATACAGAAATAATTAATACTTATTAGTCACACTGAAAATACATGAACATAAGCAGGTGCTGAGGCTGGAGTGCACTGTCTCTGAGTCTGTAAAGGGAGTACAACAAACTTGTGTAAAACCATTTTGCCATCTCAGAAGAGTAGGATATTCCACCCAGTTTGCAGTAGGAGAACACGAGTCTTCTGTAGGTCCTCTGTTTTATCTGCCAGTCCTACAAGGATGTTCACACTTACAAAGCCTCATGACACTGTGAGAGACTCCAAAATTTCCTCTAAGTTGCCCTGTTACATTGCAAACACAGGGCTGAAATATGCTTGTAACTGCATAGACATGAAGAAACCCTTTCTCTCCTTTAACACCTATAAAGAATGCTATTTTACTGAACTGTTGCTGTCATTGTGTTGGTGCTATCACAAGGGACTTTGGTGACTGAATTTGTTTATACCTGAGTTTGACATCTTACTTGGGATTTAGAGAGCTCTGGGACAGTGCTATGTACTCCAGCATTACTTCTCATCCACCGATAAGTAGAAACACAAAGATTTGTTGGAGAAAAAGCCAACAAAGCATCAGCATAAATTCTTTATTCACACTATTTCACAGAGATCCTACACAAGAGGAAAAAAAAAAAAAAAAAAAAAGGGAAAACAACAATGTTTGTGAACTTTCTGGTTTTTAGAGATATTAACTTCAGGTGTTTTCTTCCAGTAGTTCACAGCTAAGTCTCCCAGTGACCACAGCTGCTTCATCTAAATAAAGTAAAACTTAGTGGGTTAAAGACAGACCTGTCCAGATGATTCCTATTGTTTGCTTAGAAGAAGAGGGCCCAGTTGGATCATCTAGCAGTCATTTCTGGTTTTGGACGTTTTTTACCCCAAATTGTATAATTGCTCAAATCATCCAATTAATGCAGTGAAGAATCTTTAGGAGAGCAGAGCAAGTAGTCAGACTGTATCAGTCCTGTTTTAGGAGTCGAAGGCAAGGACTAATAATGCCTGTTGACTGCATAGCTCAATGCTGAGATTAAAGGAATCTGCCAGAGCATGGGAACTCACTGAACAGGCCAAATATTCTGACCAGATCCAAGCCAGCTTGGCTCCCTCAGGTACCTTGGGACATCAGTTATAACAGCTGTGCAGGAGCGGGCTGGAAACTAGGACCATGCCTGGCAATCAGTTAGCTGAGGGGAATGTGCTCGAGCTTGTCTAGACAACAATGAACATGATGAGACGTGTTTACAGAGCACAGGGGAGTGGGAGACGGATGGCGCCAAGGAAAGGCAACACCTTGCTGTTAATTGCTGGTAGTTAACCACCAATCAGGGATTGCCTAGCATGCAATGCTTAGCTTCAAGAACCAATTAGTTTAAAACGCGCAGCTTCTGAAAGTGTATAAAACCTCGTGCTTCTGTACAATAAATTGACATTTGCTTGCATCAAGCTGCGTCCCCTCTCTTCATTCGCCGCACAGCTGTGTTCTGGTCTGCTTCCGGCAGCACCTTCACCTGGATGAAAGGTTTGTTTATTGCTTTCCAGCACCCCTTTCCTCAACAGGGGACACACCAAAAATGCAACAAGAGATAAGTAAATGAAAATTACTTTGGTAAACTTGGCCAGACTTTTAGTCTTCTTGAAAGTAGTATCTCCTGTATGTCAGATGGCAGAAAGCCAGGTTCTTTGTAATAACAAAGTAAAAAGGCAGATCCTGCCCCACACAAAAAAAAGCTACTTACTTGGTACCATAGGTCTTCAAAAATTCTCAAAATTAATTGGAATACATTATGCCTTATGTTTTGTAAGCCTTAATTCAAATTTTAATGAAAGGAGTCAGTATTAGTCGTGGCTTCATGAAAGACCAACATAATTTCTGGAAACTGCCTGTCTACACATTAACAGTATAGGTGTCTTGTAACTTCATCTGGGACCAAGTGTATGCTTGTAGAGTGAATTTCACAGTCATATCTCTGTACAACACACTCGTGCATTTCATGGAGTGGTTCCAGAGCATGACCATGAGCTCTCTTTTGGAAAAGACTTAACCAAAACCTACTATCTTGAGGCGCTCCTAATATGCCTCACCTGCTACACCCTTCCAGTCCACAGGAACAATCCAGGGTTAATCCAAAGTTAAACACCCTAAATTTGTGTAATGTGAATGTCAGCTCTAAATGGTTTGCTGTGCAGGTCTAGTCATTTTTCTCTAAAATATGTGCTAATGTAGAAATACCCTTGTTTTATTTCTGGTCAGCATAATCTTGGCTTGACTTGAGCCACATGCATAGTTTCCTAAAACATAGATAGTAGGAAAATGCTATGTATGTCACCTATAGACAGTAAATAATTATAAAAACCTGCCTTATTATATTGCTTGTCAAGATTAGCATCAGACCAAAATGCTGTTGTCCAATACTACAGAAGGCAGATTGCAACAGTTTCTGACAAGACCACCACCATCAAGAACAGATGAGAAATGTTTCTGTACTCACTCCAGTGTTCCTCTGTTGGACTTTTCCCCAGCCTCTTCAATGAAGCAGATTCTTTGCGTTTGTTTCATAAAAAGCTTTTGGATAAGTCTCTCATAGTCTAAATAACCTTTTTGGGACTGTGTTGGGTTGACCCCAGCCAGAAACTAAGCCCTCACCTAGTTGCTTGCTCAGTCCCTGTGAGAGGGATGGGGAAGAACATAAGAAGGGCAAAAGCAAGAAAAACTCATGGAACGAGAAAAAGACCATATAATAAATGAAGGGGAAATAAAAGAAAACAAAAAGTGATGGAAAAGCAGTCACCAACCACCTCCCACCAGCAGATTGATGCCTAGGCAGTCTCCAAGCAACAGCGCTTTGGAAAAAAACTCTCCACCTCCTGCAGTTTCATTGCTCAGCATGATGTCATATGGTACAGAGTATCTCTGGTCACTTTGGGTCAGTTGTCCCAGCTGTGTCAAATCCCAACATCTTGCCCACTCCTACCTACTCACTGAGAGAGCAGAAACAAAGAAGATGTTGAAGCTGTGCAAGCACTGTCCATCAATAGTACAACACTGGTGTGTGATCAATGCTGTTTTGGTCACAGATCTGAAACACAGCCCCACATGGGCTGTTAGAAAGAAAACTCCATCCAAGCCTAACGCAACACAGGAACATTAATTTTTAGCTTGTTTTAACACCTTTTAATGGCACAGAAGGTTTTAACCAGGTGCTTTAAAAATTTCCTCAGAATTCTAATGCCTCAGTGAGATTGTCATTTGCATCTTTGACTCATCTTTGCTGCTTTTAACTTAGTCATGCACAGACAGACCACTTCTTCTGTCAATACGTATAGTCACTCTATTAGTTTACTGACCTCAGGAGTCCTTGGGCATCTGAACTTTCAAAGCATTTAAAAAGAAGATGACAGGAATCATCTGGAAAAAGTAGACATTATTTTGAGGAAAGAAAACAGCAGCACCCTTGAAGTATTTTACTGTGGTCATAGTAAGTCAAAGCCCAACACTATGTTGAACATGGAAGTCTGTCAGTAAGAGTAAATGAAGACACCAGATGTAAAAGGACATACTATAAATGATACGTGAGATATCAGTCATGTTGATGATGTAAAATTAGAGCTGCTCTTTAACATTTCATAGAGGACAAAGACATGTATGCTTCTGCAGCTGAATTCCTGCCACCACAGGATGGGCAGCGACTGCTTCTGACAGGCGTACTACCTGTAAGGAAACATAAGGAGGCACTTAAACATGTTCAAAAGGTTTGAAAAGGATTTCAAAAAATCATTTTAATTTTGAAACAGCAGAAAATATTCAGTCTTTTTGCCCTCTTCTTTCCACATTTTCATAAGCTGCATACAGAGGACTAACAACTCTCTCCAGTCCAGAGTTATTGAATGGCAATAAAGCATTTACATTAGTGCTAGACAATTAGTCAGAAAACAGTTCAAAGCCAAAACCATAAACTCCACAAAATCTACTAATTACTAAAATTTGAGTAATTGAACAATAGTCTTGATATAATTATACATCTTAATGGATAGATACCGTGGCCACTGTGTAGAGTCCCAACCTCATAAAAAAGGTGAACCTGGCTGTCCTATTGATTGTACACAGGCACAGTTAAATCTCAAGCCTGTTTTTTTAAAAATGTTTAAAATTCAAAGTGCCTGCAGTCTAAGTGTGAGAAATGAACAGCTAGAACAAGTAACGTATAAAGCAGCTATTAGAAGGCTGCACGAGTCACAGCAAAGCAAAAGATCTGAATGTCTACTAACAAGAAATAAAGCAGGGGTGGGGTGGAAGGAAGAAAGATATATAATATCCACTACCTTTCCCCTCACGGAGAACATTACAGTTCTGTTCAATAAGAATTTTCCAATAGCAAGATTTTTTCATTTGGTTCTCACTGCTACTTAACAATGAAAAAAAAGCTAGTGCTTTTGAAAATAATGTTTTTAATCCACTGTAAATATTAAATTGACAATGTGATTACTTTAATAAAGAGAAATGTGAAAGGTAGAGGGAGGTGATTCTTCCATTCTACTGTTTTTGTGAGACCTCACCTAGAGTATTACATCCAGCTGTGGGGACCACAGCAGAATAATAAGATGAACCTGCCAAAGCAACTCCAGAGGGCTGATATATCATGATCTGCAGAAAACTTTAAGTCCTCAAAATATGAAGCCTATATGTTCTAGATAACATAAACCTGATTTGTGACTAAAATGTTTTTTGCACCCTTAAAATCACTTGGCCAAATCAGAATTATTATTTTTGAAGGGATTTCTTTTGCCTAGAAAGTTGTTAAAAAAACTGAGTACTATTTGAAAATCTTAAAATTCTTAAATCCTATATATATAAAAGTAAACTAAAAGTTTTTCTAAATAATTTTGTTTTCAGTTAAAAAATGAAATTATTTGACTCTTAAAGATTTTTTGAAAATCATTTTAGGCACAGAATTTTTTTTTCCTTGAAATTAATAAGGAAATTAAAGTGGAAATCATGAAATCTTATGGTTTTGTTAAAATCTGAGCTTTTAGCTCCAGAAAAGTTTCAGTAATAAAGATGCACTTTGACTCATTTTACAGGTAGATTTTTTTGAAATGAGACTTTTCTAACAAAAAAGATGCTCCTTTTGATGGGGCAGAGTCACAGTCATAAATAAAATATTATTGCTTGTTTTTCGTTTCTGTCTTCTAAGGAGTTATGACAAGGCAGCTGAATCACAAATTTAATAATGTGTGCTAAGATTTTTATTACGAAGCTGTAAATAGCTTCTTTGTGTATCTCATTGCATTTCCTTCAATTTTCAAAGGCTCATTACAGACTGATTTAAAGCAACTAATAACAAACACAGATGAAGCCCAAATGTCAACCAGGGAGGTGTCCCCAATGTCGCTTTCTCTCTCTCCTAATTAGTTGGCATAAGAAATTTAATGCACAGAGATTTAAAAGCAAACAGAAAAGCCACTGAAGCCTAGCGTGCGGTTATGGGCACTTTCACTACAAACCTACACTCCATAAATACTCATGCAATAAACTTTGTGTAATACTAAACCATTACTGGCCTCCTTGCAGAGCAGCAAGTGGGAGGAGATATGCTGCATCACTACATCTGGTGTTGATGTAACAGAGTCTAATTAGAAAACCTGCTAGTTTCCCCGGGAGGTTTTCTGAAGAAGTCAAAAGGAGGTAAGCATCATTCAGTGATCAGCCAGACACTGCATGACAAAAACATCCAAAACATGCAGGAGTGACTGGTGATGGTGTTTTGGTGCATTTTGAGGACAGCATGTCAACTGTAGTTGGGTCAGACTGTCCTTGCTACAGTCTAAGGTCCCTGATTAAAAAATGCAACGCTTGCTTTCTTCGCCTGGTTAAGGCTGACCTTGGACACTACAGATGACAGTTCAAACAATGCTTTTGCCAGCTGTATGATAGAGATCATTAGCAAGGCAGAAAACAGAATACAGCAACTGCCACATCCAATCAGACCCGCATTTTTTCAAGTCCAATATCATGACCCTGTCAGTAGCCCGTTCCAGACACTTCAGAGGAAGGTGAGAGAAACCACGCTGCTGGAAAACTGTGGAGTCAGTCTTCCATGAGGAAAATGTGGCTGGTCTTTCAACGCTCTCTCTCAATTAGAAAAATAAGGAATGCAGTCCCAACATTCAGGGTTGCAGTTATTGAAGCAGAAGAGAGAGGGACTTAATCCCCCATGAACATCAGTGTTACGTGATCGTTACGAGAGGGAAGAGGCAGGGAAGGGAGAAGCTTTCACACTGCCTTACCTCCCTAGCACAGGTGCTTAAATGTAGGCAATGTAAATGTCTTTCCTTGATCTCAGGAGCTTTTTTCTCTGCTGGTTGCATGCAATCCATCATCTTTTTTTTCTGCCTTGGAAGAGTGAAGTAAGACTGAAATTCTTAAAGGTGTTAAAGTTTTCAAACATTTTTGCCATTAGGAAAAATAAAGAAAATAAATACCAGCAACAGGGAGGTAAGCCTGACTTGTGCATCAGTAGATCTCACAGCACTTTATGTAAGATGCTAGAGGGCAGTTTCTCCATTTAGAAGAGGAAGTCAGCTGTTCTTACTGGATGTCTGGTAAAATTTTAATAACACTTTATGTATGATACTGGCAAGTACTTTTGCCACTTTTTAGTGGAAGTCAACTTTTCTTTCTGGATATATGGTAAAATTCTTGTGACTGTCAATGTCCCCCCTTCCCCATAAATGTACAATTCATTTTGAAATTGCAGCTCCTATTTAGTCTAAAAAATACATGGAATCCAAGTGATTGGCTTAGACATCCATTATGTAGTACCGTGTTTTGTGTTTCTGAGCTTTACGGCTCTTGCTGGTTTTAGTTTTATGCACAACGATCTTTGCACAAGACCAAATGCAGTAAAAGATATTCACAGCACTATGTCCTAAGGCCAAGATCTTAAAATGAATAACAATTCAGATGCTTGATTTCAGGTATGTAAAAAGCCAGTTTTCTAGGAAGATAGACTTTGTGCTATTTGATTGAGCCTCCTTCAGGGGCTGCAAGTTGGATACCCAACAAGGGATCCATCTGGAATTATGAGTGGCCCTGGAAGACTTTACTTTCCAGATCACATCTTTCCCCCGCACCCTCAGAGCAGGCTAGCAAAGTTGTTTCCCATAGTGGATAGAAAGAACTAACTGAATTTCAAAAGGAAACTATTTAAAATTAAACTACACACCACACAGAAATCTCATACCTGAGCTGAAAGAAAGGTTCAGCCTAGAGAAAAAGCAAGTTTCCGATAGACTGCTTGGAATTAGTACGATCTTTTCAGTATTCATCTACCCAGAGAGGTAGATTCTAGTGAAAACAAATCCAACATTTAGCATGATTTCTAGCAAGGGCAAATTCAGTTCTGCAGTCAGGTGACTAGTTCTTGGTCAAAAAATTAGTTCCACTCATCCCAGTATTAGCAGCACAAACAAAAGCTGCATATTACACTAACATCTTAAACAGGGAGGAAAACCACCCTAAACCAGCTCCAAACAATAATCCCGATGAACCTCTCCAGAATACACTAAGCTTTTACGATGAAGAAATGTCAAACAATCTGTTTTCCATCACACTTGTTGGCAGTCATTTAAAGCAGTGAAACAAGGTCACTCTCAGCACTAATCGTGACTTGAGGTTCTTCTGCTTCTCCCTGCAAGACATCTGCAAAGTCATTATTGACAATCAAACTTTAACTCATTTCAATAAAATCATATAGCAATGTATTGTTTTTATTCAAAGAAAACTCTACACCACTGCGACGAGCGAGGGAAAGCAAGCAGCCGACTCAATATGAGTGATAAAGCAAGCTTCGATTTATTACGGTGTAATTATGTCTTATATACAGTTCCAGTTAATTATGCCTACAAGTCATCTGCTGATTGGCTAAGCTCTAAAGGGTTACATTTTCATACGTCCTCCTACTTGCAGTTTCTGCGGATAGCTAGCTACATATTTTTTTTCCTCTCTTGTCTATGCGAATTCCTCAAAGTTATTTACAACATTAGGCACAAGGTCAATGTTTTTCTCAGCTTCCTTATCAGCATGCCTCAGCATAGCTGCAAGGCCTGCTTCAGCTAACTTACGCTAACTTTGTTTCACAAAGATCTTTAAGGGAGTCATCGCCATGATCACACAGCCATTCTGCAACACACCACACTGACCATTGCAGCAGCAGGCAGCTATTTCTAGTTATATTTTTTCTGGTGGGAAAATCTATAATGCTGTGTAATGGATCCTTTATAACCTGTCCTGGACAGAGAGGTACAGTGTGCTTTGACAGCCCTTGCAGCTGTGTTTAGCTGCGTACCCAAGCTGAGGCAGTCTCTCTGCTGCCAGCTGTCCTTATGCCAGGGCACAGGACCTAGACTTCTGTGTGCTATCGTAATTCCTTCTGGAATAAACAGCTTCATCTTGTGGTCCTTCTGCACCTTCCTGCTTATTTCCAGTACTCAGACAACAAAAATATCTGGACTTTGCTGCTGTGCAATTAATAACCGGCCAGTGGCAGTGAGTTCAGAAGCAGTGAAACCTGCTCTCTCTGCTTGGGCGGAGGGCAGGGCATGCTTCCACCGTGCCAGTTCCCAGTGGGTCTGCCATGGGCTGAAGTCTCTAAGAGCATCTCCAGGTCCCAAGAAGCTATGAGCATCAAGAGTAGGTGTCTCCAACAGGTTTGATGTTCCTTCATTCATTCTTCCTGTTTTAATCAGAGCTCCCCGAGCATGAGTGGGAAACTCAGTCTCTGGGGAAAAACATGCAAGCAAGAAGGGAGGACACAGATGATGGTCAACATCTCCATCAGCCAGAATACAGCAATAACGAAGAATTCTTTGTGTGACTGAGTTTGTGAAGCACAAAGTACGGATCCTGAACTGTGATACCCTCTTCCTTTTATGGACAGAATAAATACAAGATAATTCAGTCACAGTATTGCTCTGTGAAACGTCGGTTCCCCCTGCCCCCCAGACAAAATCAGCCATAAGCAATATAAACAACAATACCTTTTTAGGGGAAATGCCACTTACTACTCTTAATAAGCAAGGCCTTAATAGAAATAATTCCAGGAATCTCACAGGCTCAATTCAGAACAACCCCATTATGATCAGCCTTGTTTGAGCTATCACTTGTAAAACCAGAAAAAAACCCACCACCCTACCCCACTAAAACGAGCATTTTGCTAGCTGAGAGTTCAGATAAATGTAATTACATAAAAACATTCAAAGCCAGACTGCAGAAAGTTTGTCCAAGGACAGGAAGAGTTACACAAATTATCACTCGCAAAACAGAAAAGTGGCAACCCACCACCTGAGTACCCTCCCCCATCCCGAGACCTGATACCCACCAGAACTGTGTATGTCAAACTGTCCCGCAGCGCAGACACGGGCTTCACACACGCTCCCTACACACATGCATTTCCTCCAGCTTTACATGGGATATGCCTAAGCAAGGGCCTAACCAACTTTGATCAAAATAGCTAATCTTAAAATGTCACACACGATAGCCAGTGAGGTTAACTCACAATTTTAACTGAAAATACCCTTTGCATGGCTGGAAATGAAAGTGAAACTGCTCCAGAAAACATGTAATTGTCTGAGTAAACATTTATGTGTACAAGATGGCAAATATTAATACGAGCAACGAAACTTCACAGCCATCTCTCCAACACATAATGCAACATAACCGTTACTCCCTAGTTACCAGATGACCTGACCCAACCATATCCATATTTGCCACTCTACCCAGGCAAAAAGAAGTTGAAAGGCAATTTCAGAGTTGATCTGATGTCCACAGTCTGTGCTAATGGTTCCTGGCACAAAGGGAAAGGAAGAAGCAGGGAACACATCCCCTGACCTGCTGCAACGGCCTCCTCTGCCAGGCTGCTGAGAAGGCAGGTTAGCAAGGGCTGTCTGCAGCCACGGCACTAGCTGGAGCAAAGGGGCAGTAGCTCACACAACGGCCACCTCCACAGAGAACCTGCACCTCCCTTTTGGATCTTCCTTCTCCTTCCCCAGTGGCTTCTCTTTGTCTAAGCAGAGAGTTCGCAGAGCAAACCAAACCCTACAGAATATGCTCACACAGTCAATGTTTTCCCAGAAACAAATTGTTCTGATAATCTCAGATGACAGACAGTTCAATATTTAAAAATATATACAAGCATCAAGGAGTACCAGGCATCTGGCACTCCTTTCACTTAGCACATGGTCAAGGTTTCAGCATGCACAGCAGAGTTTGTGATTTCTTTATTTGCTGTAACGTATCACTTGACAAATATTCAGATACTTTATTTCCAGGCCTTTTATTCCTCCATCTGAATCGGTACTGGGATTTTGTTAACATCTGCAAACCACTGCTATAGCCATGAGACCAAAACCAAACATCAAGAAGACATCTGATCCTCTCAGGAAAAGCAGCCATGGCGTAGACTTGTGACATTTTTGTATCATGATTCACTATGTTTTAGCTCCAGAGCTGCAGACTACGGTGTCATCTAGGGACAAAAATTCCCTTGACTGCACCTGAAATTCCCAGAAGCACTTTTATTGTTCTGTTGCTCAGTGCTACTCCAAATACATCTAGAGAGAAATGTTCTGTTCTCAATACTTTTTTGTTTGAGTTCCTGGAAAATATATCATATACTTTCTTTTACAAAGCTACACTTGTAGTAGCAACTTTTAAAGCAAGTTATGGGTGCAAGGTGAGGTAATGTGATATATGTTGGCACTGAGAACTATTGCTTCTTGCACACTGCAATAGCATAACAAATCCTCAGCTAATTAAAATGGCTGAGCCCTGGGCCATTGGGTGTCACTCACTTGCTCTGCAGTCCAGGTATCTTCCATAAATATTTTATTAAATCGAAGATATTGGACAGGCTGTGACATTCACGCCATGCAGTGGGAACAACAAGGAGGGCATCTACACTTTACAACAGAAAAATATCCTAATTTATCAAAAGGATCAAGTTACTGCCCACCACAGATAGGCTATTAACTTTAGAAACTAAAACCTCCTTGCGGTCCACTGAAGATCAGAAAGATGTTTTCAGATGTGTAGGCAGTGTTATAAAATACTTGATGCTTTAGAAAGTACATTAAGCACCTAGATACATGAACCTCGCCCAATGAATATGCTGTCTCCTCAAGAGAAGAGAAAAAGCAACAGCGGGAAACGTAGCACGTAAGAACAAGGGAAAAGGCAGGTGTACAAACGTAGCAGCTGCTATTGCCAAAATGGATACCGTAGAGCATGAATTTCTTCCAAATCCAAAAGAAAAACATGCTCTGGGGAAAGACCCCAAAGGGAAAGGACATTATAACAGGGACATTTACTAAGGATCAATTTTCAACATGCAGCTTAGGGAGGCTGTTGTTGTGCCATATCAGCCCAGAGAGATGACTGGCAACACAGCCTGGGCAGGCTTGCTTTGCAACCCCACTCTCTAATGTGGAGCCAGAGTGATCTTTTCACCTAAAAAAACCTCCTAGAGGATACTCTTCCTTTACATAACAGGGCAGAGGTGACTCACAGGCATGTTCGCACTTTCCCAAGCAACAGTGGGACTCACATCTCATCACTGAGTGCTGTTTGGGGCTCTGACAGCTTCAGACCTGCTCTGATCAGCGGATGTGTGGTGCAATAGCACTGCAGTTACACAACCATGTTTTTTTCAGGACAGGAAGGTTACGAGCTGAGCATTCATAGTGCCTTCAGTCGGGTGAGGCGGTGCCCTCTGGGCTCCATCTATGGTCTGTACAAAGAGACAAGCTTCTCCAAAGCATGATGAAGAACAAATAAATTAGATCTCTCCTCTCAGCTGCCTGGCACGTGAATCCAGCTCTCACTGATGACTGTAGAGAGTCTTTGTCAACGAACGCAGAAGAGTCTGATTTTGGGGTCTTCTGTTGTTTAGGCCATCCACAAGAGGAAGCACACGTACTTGTGTCTCAGTACAAGGCGGTTGATCCAGGTGACTTACTAGGACCAAACTGTATCCCAGGTGAAAGGTCATAGAAGTAACAGAAATCTAAACTTTGCGGTGGGATACAATACTGGAAGGAAAAGAACTAAACAAGTAAAAGCTAGCAGGCTCCAGGATCATACTTCTCTGTCATCTGTGGATGTTTGGCTTTAACTGCTTTCATGTAACTATTACACATATGTCCATCTTCAGACTTCCACAGACATCTTTGAAAACAGCAATGCATCAAGGTGCCACTGCATTTTACTTCTTCCCATCTCCCTGAATAAGTATGTGCATCTTCAATTTGAATGACGATCATGAACATTAGATCTGTACCCAGTGTAGTGCTTTTAGGACTGGCTGTCAACGATACACGTGTATGTTAGATGTCATATCCTCCAACATTTCTGTCAGTTCCTCTTCTTCCCACCGGTTTGCATAAAGCCTCAAAAACTGTTGATTTTTGCAAGCTAAACAGGCTGGCAATGCAGCACAGATTATAATCATCAGGTATTGAAGATTAAATCTCTGCAGTAAAATGGACTGATTGGAAACCATGCTTAAGCAGTCATCAATATAATTCACTGAGCAACCATTCAACAACACAAAATCTTGGCACATGTGCCCAAATTCTTACCAGAATTTGAAAATAATTACAGACAAAACACATTGTGTTATGCTGTAAAAATTAAATCCTTTTAATAAAAAACACTCTACAAATGCTACATAATCGTAGTAGCATTTCCTAATTTGTCCTATTGTCAATGACTACAGAGTAAAGCAGAGAACAAAGGATCATCTATTGTATTATAAGTTTCCATAGCAGATGAACTTACTTTCCTATATGCCACATTCATGGGGATTTAAAATTTTATTTTACCTGTTCTTGTTGATGTTTTCTAGCTGAAACCTAAAAGTTTGCAAGAAATACCATGAAAGAAAGGTTTTTGAAAGCAAAACTTCAACAGTAACATTGTAGTTGATACAGATATTAACAAAATTATCTTTTTTTTGGGAAAAAGAACTCAGCTTGCATATTTCAAATAAAATTTTTGTCAGATCTTTGGATCATGAAAAACACTAAAACCAATGACATTAAGCAGATTTGCTTCCGGTGTCTTTTTTTCTCTTTGTTTGAAGGTTTATGATTAATGCACTATTTTTTAACAAGACAATTGGAGGCCAAAGGTTATGATGTTCTAGTACAGTTGGAGTTGATACTAACACTCACCCTGATTTCCAGCCGTGAAATTATAATTCTATCAAGTTAATTCAAATAAACAAAAAATCAAGCAGAAGTTCAGGACAGAAGGAAAGTTGGAGGTGAGAAATTAACTGGCGAACATTATTTTTTTGCAAGGCTGATGGTGCATGCTATTTGACCTGAGGTGTAAGGTGTTTTATTTTGAGTCAAGAATGAACATAATTACATTTTGCAATGAAAGTTTTGGTCATCCACATCATGATCTACAAGGTAAAGAACTGTAAAGTGGGTTTTATTCTGAAAACACATTACTGCCCTGATCTTTGTTTTGGTTTCGTTTTTTTTGTTTTTTGGGGGTTTTTTTGTCTTAACCTTTTCAAATAATAAAAGATTTACATAAAGCTAATTAACATGCTTTCTGAGTCTTGGAAAATCTTGAGTGCAGAGGATGTATTGGAAGCCTTTTTAGGTTGTTGTGTTGTAAAAGATCAATTACAATAAATAAAATGTTGATAAATATTTAATGTTTTACTTTGAGACAAATGTGTTTAACTTTTCTTTCTGTTTTAATGCAGAAAAGCTCTACCAAAACACAGAGTCAGTCTAGCTAATGATACCATTTGGTATCAGCCCCCCTTGTTTTTACTGTGTTTTGAACACATTAAGAAGCTTGAAAGTGATACAGTGCTAGTATCATATCAGATATTATTACATTGATCAGATCCTTAAAACTCACAGCAGAGCATAAAGTGCAAGAAGTGCACACGAGAGCAAATGAGTAAAACAAACAGAACACTATGTAATGAGACTGACTCAGTGAATACCATTAAAGAAAAAATAACTCCAGCTCCAAGAGAAACGTGAAAATGAAACTTAAAAAAACTTGTTAATTTGTCCTTTCGTTAACATTGAAAAAAAAGAAAGTAGGAATCAGAAAATTTATCAGTACCTATGAGAAAGGTAAGAGGGAAAACTTAAATCAACTTTTAATCCATTTATGATAGAGAAGGATAAGTCTTGCAGATAAGAGGCAGAGATATTAACAAAAGAAAAGAAGACTGAAATCACAGAAGTAAACTTAGAGGCTAGGAATCTCCTGCTGGGCATTGTAAATCCAAAAATGCTAGAATTCATGAAGAAGGGGAAGGAGGCTTTGCCATCTTATGATCTCCCCCAGCTGCCATATATACAGCAGGAAACACCCACCAGGAGAAATATTGTTTCTCTTGCCAGTATTGATGTTATGTATAAAACCACCTCAGGAGCTGGCAGGGACTCAGAAAACAGCCTAGGTTTCTCCAAGGAGGTAGAAACAGGTTGTGTTATGGTTCAGTACAAGTTGCTTTAGGTTTTTTGAGCTTGACTCTCAGATCCTTTGTACTGATTTCACACCTTGGATTTTATCTGTTCACTTATACTGATGTGCATGAAAGGGGCCTCAAAATACAACAGATTTAAGAGATTTCAGCAGCTGGCGTAACATATTACTTTCTCACAAGAAACAAGCCAAATGAAAAAAGTAGCAAAACAGAACAAAGCATTTGCAGCCAGGCAGAAGAAAACTGAGGATTCTGATTTCAATTTATATTCTGGGAAAGGAACTGCATGGCAGAGTCAGAGGGGCCATTAATCAGTTAAATTGCCTGCTTTCCAGACTTTACGGCTTCATCACTGAGAAAAATAAGGCAGGTTCTACGTCCCAAATACCAACAGCTAGCCCCATAATCTCCAGGTGATGACCTTGACACGCAATCCTTGCTGCAAATCCAGCGCTGCTGAGAAGTGTCACAGGAGTCCCTTTTGCTTGTGTCCATCAGGAGACATTGGTTCAGCTCCTGACCAGCCCACAATGTTTCTATTTGACAGTCCTTGGGACTTAGGTCCAGATTAACCCTCCATACCTTCACGCATCTCACTGCTGCACTTGAACTGAGGCTCTTCCCAGTGGCTACCGGCTCCTCCAGCGGAGAAGGGGCAGAGGCACATCCCAGAGATGATGCTGGCCCACGGAGGGCTCAGCCGTCCTGCAGGAACACCGCCGGTATTTCCACAGTGAGGGTGAAACGCTGCTGTGGCTTTCCAGCTGCTAATTTTAGCAACTCACAGTCCACTGAAGTTTGATGGCTCAGCTAAGCAAGTACAATTAGGCACCATGAATGGAGGTCTTGTTCCCCCCCAAAAGCTTAAAATTTATTCTCTTAAAATCCTGAAGAGAATAAAATAAAATGGTTATTTTAAAAAAAAATGCCTTAAAATAAAACCAGGCTGTACATGCAAAGTTCATGTAGCATTTTGCAGTCTGTTCAAGCCAAATATTAGGCAGTCGTTTTCCAGGTGTGCAGCTATTTTTAACTAAAAAAATACAACCAGTTATTTTTACATCAAAGATGAAATGCAGTTTCTGCCTTGTAATCAGCAGTTTGAGGAAATGTATTCGATTAAAAGAAAAAAAAGAGAAAAAAAAACCCAGAAAAAAAGCCTTGTGTATTTTTTTCCTTTGGCTTCAGCTATTAACATTTTAATTCTTTTTTCAAGACCGTGTACTAGATTTGGCTGCCAGACCACAATTTAATTTACTCCTTGGATGCAGCCCAATCATTCAAACTTTCAGTAAAACATTTAAAATAAGGTTCCACTTAAAACCCCAAGGGAGAGTATGAAGTGCAACTTTGTTAATAAAACGCAGAAATATAAAGCAAGGAGTGTGAATCTAATTTTTTACAGAATATCCCTAAGATAATAAATCTTTTTTGTCTGTCTACTTGTAAGGTAAGATTACGTGGAAGAAGAAGGAATTTTACATTAGATTGTAATTGTTACATTGTATCACATGAACAACTCTTCCCCCCTCCCCCCTGCCCCGTATGTAACCATATATAAACATATATTGGACTGGAGGGGGGTCATGATGGGAGTGTTTAAAAGGTGACACATCAGGCCACATTTCAAGCTCTACAGCAAGACTGCAAGCATTCATTAACAACACACTTTCTGCTGGTGGTCTGTGCCCACAAATTCTCAACATTTTTCACCACACAAACCCAACTGCTAGTCTTCCAGCTGGTATCCTCAGCTGGCTGTGGGGCCACAAACCTGCAAGCGCTGCTGGACATGGTCCTTGGTGGCCTTGGCCACTGCAGTCGAGATGCTGAGGGTTGAGAGCTCCTTGGTGAGAGAAGGGACAACTTCTTTCTGCCCCATTCTGCCTTGTTTTTGCTTGCTGTCTTTTACTCCTGGGTCCTTTCACTCCCCAAAGGGGTCTCATCTACTTCCAATAACATTTATCTTGTTTTGCTTTTGTCAACCTCCTTTTGTATTTTGCAGGGTGTCCTGACTATTTGTGGTCCCTTACATTGCTCTTTATCATGAAACTTCTGTCACTTGGGAGCCTCCTGAAATGTGCCATATACGTGCTCACTAATTAATTTAAAATGCTTATACATTTTGCTGGCTGTGTTATGACAGTGTTGCAAAGTACTTACACGTTGTTGCTGGTTACACAATTTTAGTATGCTCATATTTGGGTTCAAAGGCACAGGATCAATGTTTTTATGGGGTTCCATCTTGATTAATGGACTTCTACTGTGTCACAGGCCTGTGTTTTGCTACAGGATCCAGTCTTTCCTGGCTAGGGACTCAGTTTTTCAATGATTTTGTGTATTATTCTACGTGAAAGAGACTGTAGTGAAGCCACTGATGGCTTCACACAGACTTCTTTTGCAGGAGGAGAAGAGAGGCCAAACACGAGCATGGTACCTCCAGCTTGTAAACCCTGTGCCATGGCACAAGGCAAGGCAAGTGTTCTTCTTTCAGAATATTTCTATAAGCAAACCCAGTGAAGACTGAAGCACAGGGAAATTCCACAACTCCCACCCCCACCCCCAGACAACTTCTTATTTAAACTAATTTGCTGAAAGAATATACCAGCTTCCACAAAAGTCTAAGAAAGTGTTCTTGGTCAGGGAGAGACAAGTATCAGTTTATCTCAGTCAATAGGAATTTCTCAAGGTGTGATCAAAGTTCTGAATGCTGCTTTGTCTAAAACAAAAATAGGGATTTGCACCTACATCTGCCCAAATGTAGATCCTGGTGGCCAACACTGGTGATTCAATAGTCATACACCTGTGCTCTCCTCCCCTATTTAGTTCAAATTTTTTATGAGTACAGCTCTTCTCTCTTAGATACAAGTTTCTCACACGTACAGTTACATTGCCACACGTTTTCTGTCCTAAGCTAGGAGAAGCTTCAGGCTTGGACAGTTAGTCACCTTTACAGTTACTTTCTTTCTACAAAATAAACCGACAAGAGAGATGCCTCTATGTAAATTCTCTGACTAACAAAGTGGATACAATCTAGAAGAGTAATCCTCTTCAGTAATTATTATTATTATAAAATTATATATCATAAATATTATATAAATACAATATAGTATGTACAACACAATATAATTACTAATACCATTATTGAATAATCTTGTTAACATGGCTCAGTCATTTCCCAGATTTGTCTTAAGTAAGACCAAAAAAGAAAACAAGCCAGACTAAACAGGACTATCATCAGCTCAACTCATAATTGTGCATCAGTTTGTATTAGCATGCAGATCTCTCCCAGACAGGTGCTGTGTAACCCCATGATGAAAACAGATGATTTTACCTACCTCAGGTTTCCCTAAAATGCATGTACTATCTGTAAGGCATGTCCATTGCTTACACTGGAAACATTCTTAGAGACAGACAGTGAAAAGCTGAATTCCGTTCTCAGGTCTGCCACTGCTGTGCTATTGGTAACATGGAGAAAGATAGTTCCTTGTAAATGACTATTTCTTATCCTGCACAGGACAAAAGCTCTCAAAATAATGAGCTAAACCTTCCACTCGTAAGGAATGCCAGCACAGCACAGTGGAGGTGTCACCTCACTGTTGCTGGTTTTAATCTAGCTACTTTGGGCAGCAACAAGACAAGTGGAAACAACCTTGATGGTGGCCACCAGCACAGCCCACCACCACCTCCTTTCCCCTCCTCCTTGCTCTTGAAGCCAAGAAGCCACACAGGGAGCTTGGCCTGACCTGGCTCTGGGGAGGAGGAGAAGGTATAAAGATGTAACAGAGCTGGATGGAGTAAGTAAAGGCTGGACTGTGAAACAAGGAAGAAGTGATGGTACCATCCCATACACCACCATAATATTGGCATTGCTGGTCTTCAGATTCACTTAAAATTGAGATACAATTACAATACTTGTATGTTGCCCAGTGCTAATACTGCAAATAACTGTAAAAAGTGGGAACAGGTCACTTTGCCAGCTGAGATATGCTAGAAACATGAAAGGAAGCTTTTTACTCCAGCGAAACTGTGATAAAACTAGGTGTGGTATGAGTGAGCTTTGGTCACTTGCCAAAAACATCTGCTTTCCAAGACAGCATCATTCTGACTATTTGCATAAAAGATATAGAGCTTCACACTACTGTAAGTAAACCTTTTACTGCTGCCTCCAACCCTGGCATGGCAGGCAGCTGGCAAGACAGTCAGCAACGCTAAGTATATAATCTTACTTTGTTTTACGAAGTCATGTACTTTCAGACAGTATTTTCAAGCTCTTTGTTTAAGTTGTTCGATAACGTGCTCAGATACCAGAGCTGGGAATTATAAATCTAGCATGAGGCAATGCAGTCAACGCAGACAAAAATGAATGGATTTCTCTCTGGCTTTGGTGAAGCACAACTAGAGCTGGCATGAAGCTGTATTATGAAAAGAGGGAGTTATACCTTTAATTATAAAAAAATTAAACCCCCAAAAGTCTTCCTTTCCATTTATGATATGTGATGATGAGGAGGAGGATGGGGGAAAAAAGATGTGGAAAATAGTGGAGGAAAGGCCTAAAGAAGTGAAGAAATACAAGTGTAAATGGTCAAGAGAGCTTGTAACAGACCCTGACACACTGACCAGCGACCTCTGGGTCGTGGGTCCCCCAGCAATCAGGAGGTGAGAGCCCAGGAGAGGGGTGTCTGCAGCTCATGCTGGAGATGGCACCCCCAGGGTCCCGTTACACCACTGACACCAGGCTCTGCTCCAAGCAGAGGTCGAGGGAGGAGGAGCCGAGCCTGACAGCACCACAGGAGAGGCTCAGCTGCTTCTCTCTTGTTGGGTGTAGTCGTGGATAGCGTTTCAGGGCAAAACCACAGCCAGTGTATGTCTGGATGTCAGCTCTACGTGAAGACACCAACAAAAGTATAAAAATGTATATGGGCAGACCTCTTAGAGTCATTCTCTTAGCCTTGGATTGGCCCCTGCATGGAGACAAGGTAGTGAAGCAGGGTGGATGAGCTTACACACATTTTGTGGCAAGACGGGTTAAAAACTGAGGACCTCAGCTTTTCAGGCTCTAAATGCAGCAAAGAAAGGAGGGGCAAGAGAAAAGGAAATCTCTCTTGAAAGAAGAATAAACCACACTTTCAGCTTGGCTTTAACTGCAGCAAAGATATCCTCTGAAACATTTAAATCAATGTTTTGATGTTCTCTAATGGAAAAACCTCTCACTGTATTTTGTGCAGAGCAACTTTGTGACACTGCTGTCAAGCAGGGCACAGGGAGCCCCACTGGGGCTGGTTTAAATGGCTGAGTTGTGAGGATGCTTGGTTGTGTTTGCTGCAGCGGAGAAAAGCTTAGAAATATCTCAGCCTGTATCCATGCAAAAGAGACTGGGGAAAAAAGTAGTAATTGCTGTTACATGTCTTCCTTTGCCGGTCTGCAAATATACCAGATACCCACCTAAAATAATGCAGCGTGCAGACTGAGCCAAGCACAGTCAGGCCACAGCTGACAATAATAAAGAGAACAGCTTCCACTGTCTCTGGGGGAAGCACCAATGGAGATGACCTGAGGAGGTCATTTACAGTCCCTGCCCCTGTAACGGAACAGGATCAAACGTGCCTAAAACATCACTGAAGGGTCTGGCCTCATAACAGCAGAGGGACTGGGAATAACAGCAGCTCCCGGGGGAGGGAGCACGGCTCCGTGCTCAATGACTGTTTTTACCACAGCAGGGTTTGCTTGGCTGGTACAGCTGGTCCTGTCTCCCTGCATCGCCCCTGGGCAATGTTTGGGAAAGGTGTGGTCCTCTTCTCTCTGGTCTGGCACTCACAGCTGTTAGTGCAAGCAGTAAATCCTGTCCTGACTTTCCTGCACTTGTGTAAGTGACCGCGCAAGGCAGCACAGACTGGATTCATCTCACACGGTGACGAGTACAAGGTCTGAAAAGATGGTGTGTTCTGCAGGCACCAGTGTGCCAGCCATCCTTCAGGCACTGGCAGTGGTGGTTCTGCTGCGCCTCCACCCATATGGGTGAGGGAGAAGTCACCAGTCAGCACACAAGGCAGCAGCTGCCACGGCACCTGGTTTCTGTACTGGATGTGAAGCTGAAGAGCAACAGGGAGATGGGAAGAGTCAAGGTCAAACTCTGATATTTAATGTTTTTCCAATGACATGCTGGAAGAAGCTGTTTTTGAAGACCCTGATTTCAGTTTTCCCTGTGCTCTCAGGTGTTTTTGAAGCAATTTCCTGACCAGCAGAGCAGCTTCTCTTTCTCAGAAAAATAAGGAATCATGATATTTCACTAGAAACCAAAATTAGTCCCACCTAAGCTGCCTGAAGACTAAGGGATTAACATTTGCATCGTTTGTCACAGAGGCACCCAGCAAAGTATTTATACTATGATTAAATTCCCTGCACCACCAGAGCCAAGATATGAATTCACACAGACTTGTTTTACATCATTGGGTAGGTGGGTAGCAATTACATGGGACATTCAACAACTGCAGCTCCTTTGTCAGGTGGCGCACACACTAGTGCTATTAGGAGTGAGGTTCTCAAAGTCACCTTGGAGACTTTCACTAGCAAAAGACAAGACCATGTCAGGGGAATGACACTCTTTGCCCCATGAGAAGCTATGACAACATTATCTCATTCTTCCTGTGGACAGCTTAGTGCATGGTACTTGGTGGCAGAAGGCAAAATTTTGCAGGATGGCCATTCAGGTATGAAACAGAATATCAACACTTAATGATGAGAATTCTCAAACATCACAGCAGGTGAGAAAAACATCTGAGCATTTTTTATGCATGTGGAGACACAGAACTCATATTTCTAACTCTCCTTACAGACTAAGTCATAAGCATTCTTAAAGCAAAACCATCATGAAAATTAAGTTTACTGAGATTTTCCTTCTTTCTGTTGCTAAAATGAACAGCTTCTTATATCTTACAAAGGTGCATCTACCTTCCCCAGGAGCAGAAAGACTGGAAGGGCTGGCGTTACCACCAGTGACATGAAGGTAGTTGCCAGAAGAAATATGTTGTGGCAAGCAAATATACAGCAGATGTGAAACGCCTGTGCTATCAGTAGAATTAAATCTTAACACCAGGAAATGAACATTCATTTTTGTAATTTCTGTCTTATACATAGATGCCCGTCATTGTTGTAGGATCAAAACATTTCACACTTCCAAACCTCAAAGGGAACTCCTTTAGTGACATGGTACTGACAGGACTCATATTTCTTCACTGGCGTCAAGAGGCATTTAGCCAAGGCTGGTGTACAGACTTAAATGATGCTCAGGAACACCACTTAGTCATTCCATCCTCACCTTTGTATCAAGGAGCTTTGCTGTAGACAAGAACGGAAGCAGAAATATGTCTGGTTTATTAGGTGTGCTCAGTAAATACGTAGTCTGTAGCACACGCTCAGACTAAGAGCGTTTACTATAACTGGTGTACGCTTACACCATGTTTCGGGTGGATGCACACGTATGGCTGGCCTGCGTTCTTAGCAGAGTTATACCATTTCTGTGAGTCTGTCACAAGCACAGGGCTGAGCAAAACAAACAAAGAAATACTTCCAGAAGCTGACGCTGTTTGTCAGCTTCTGAACAGTGGTCTGGTATTTTCCTTAAAAATCCCCAAAGAGTAGTTTACCCCTAGAAGTCTCAGACTTCTGTACTGCTAATCCATCTCATGCTCAAAAGGAAAATAAACCTAGAGTATACATGTGTGTAGTCCCCTGAAGAGATGAGCTTAAACACACATGAACCAAATGAGGTGTTCTGCTTGATGGTTCAGGTATCGATATCTACAAATGGTGAGATGCTTATACCACTGCACACCTTGCAGATCAGCTTAACTTCTCTTTGCAGTGCCCTGGACACTTATGGGGAGGCACAACAGCGTCTTTTCTGTGCTTCCCCTTTTCCTTGGTGACAACAGTTATGAATCTCCAAAAGAAGAAAAGATTTCCAAACTTCTTTCCTGTCAATCAACTTTGAGCCAGCCTCAGAATAACCGTAACAGTCCTGGTGCCACAGCAACTCATATAGGACTTGATCTAGTCACAAACCCAAAGCCTATGGGAACCAAACTTTCCTGAAATTTGGGAGCATTTGGATAGGAGTTTGCAGCAGTAATCTGATCTGTCACTCTTTTCTCCCCCGGTATAGTTAATAAATACATACTGACCCTTTTTATTCACTAGTTTACTATTATTTATCTGAGCATTGAACTACGCTTCATTCTTTTGGCTGGGAATGAAAAGGAAGAGGCAAGTCAGTGATGTTTCTGTGCCAGCCTGCACATTTCATTGCTTCTTCCAGATAACGACAATGAGGATCTGTTTGTTTGCCAGATGAAGTGAATCACATACATATTACAACTCAACAACACCAGAGAAGCCACATAGTTGTAAAGCACATACCAATATAGTTAAAACTGGGTATAATTAAAACAGCAGGCTGATAGCAGAGAGACGTTACAGCACTATAGGGTGCTCACACTGTACAGCTATTGTCACCGGTTAAAAGGCACCTTTTGGCAGTGCAACTCTCTTCGGAATGTGGAATTGGTCTAGTTGAAAAACCATACACACTATTCTCTCATATTAACTAGAATAGTTTTCCAGAAACCTTTAAGTAACAATGTTTGTGCTATGGCCTTTCAGCCACTTTTCTCTGCCAAAGTAATGCCGTGATTGCTATGGCTGTGTAAGGAAATAAATGAGCTTTTGGACATACAAGATTTCCTTCAGGTCTGACAACGATGAAGAAAGGTCTTAATGTGCATGAAAGGGAAATTTGCTAGGAAAGATGTGCTCCGCTTTTCCTAGAAAGGGCACAGTTAGTGAAAACTGAAAGGTAAAATCTTCTAAAATGGAGAACGGAAATGCTTGCCTTTTTTGAATTCTAGAGAGAATAATATTCATGGTAAGTCCACGTGGCAAATTATATTTAATATCTTCTCACATTTCATAAGATTAGAAGTGTTGTGAGAAGATAAGTCAATGCAAAAACACAGGTGACCCCGATCACCGCTCCTGTTGACAGGCTTAGTAGATATGGAAAATGAGTCATTGTCCCGTAAGTCCCTGCAGAAAGGCTTCAGGGTGCCTCTTGATGCTTAATGCTATCATGGCCTGGTAAAAATAAATAAACATTGATTTTGTTGCAATAAAATTTGCTTTTAATTTGGAGAGTGAAAAAAGCTGTCCTGCCCCAGGCGGTGTGAAAAAGAAGAGATGGCACCCAAAGAAAAGCTAGGGAATTCCTCAAAGAAGCCATGTGGTCAAGGGGACCCAAGCAACAAACATACTGATAAAACAAGATACATGCAACAAAGAGTAATCAACTTGTACATGTTTTTTTTTTTTCTTTACACAAGACTCTGGAGGTGTTGGCTAGGCAAGAAACAAAATTAAAGTAGTGAGACAGTCAGAGCAGATGTCCATTATTGCTCATTAGAAGATTATTCCAATGTTTCTCCTAGGAAAGATGCATCCCAGCAAGTCTGAAAAGCCTAAAACCTTTTGAAATCTAAATCGTGCTGGGGGAAACCAAGCCAAAAGCTAGACAAGGAGGAAAGGACTGCACTGCCTGCTCTCTTCTTACCGCTTGCCACCCACTACATGCCAATGAAAACCTACGTCAAGTTTGCCGAAAGAACAATGTCATTTGCTCAGCACAAAAGGATATTTTCTCCCATATTCATGGAGCTTCTGAAATGTCTGCTAGCAAGACCATCAATCTGTGCCAAAAATATCATGCGTTCTCCAATGACTATGTTTTTTATCACCTATACCTGTCAAAATGCTATCAAACTGCAGCACAGATATTGTGATGTGGAACAGATGGTAATGACTTGCTTCTGTAGCATGTGACACAGCCTTAGAAAAAAATGTATTAACATCTATTCATTATAACCTTAATATGAACCTCTGAAATGAAAGGTGTTAAGTCTTTTCACAAGAAAAAAAAAAAAAGTAAAGTGGAGGTAAGATCTGAATGGTAAGTGTGGAAATGTGGAAATGGAGGGGAAAAAAGGGTCAGGAACTGCTGGAGGGTGATGAGGTGGGAAGGGGGCTGGACTAGCTTCTGGGAACATCATAAGGGATACTGCACGGAACAGAGGAGTGATTAAAAGGGGAGCAACCTAAGCCAACATACCTCGTACTTGCCCCAAGAACAGCTACCATGGCTCAGTTTGTGTATCCAGTGATGTCTGAATGGGTTGATGTATATCCAGTAACTCGAGGAAAGCAGACCACGTATTTCTGTAAACCGATGCTTTGACCCTGCAGAGGGAAATGACCATTTCTTTCACAGCTTGGTCACAAAAGTCAAAGTATTGTCCTTGTCCTGTGTGTAACAATTTACTTTTTCCTCTCTTTGAAAAACTGCAATTTGCTTTGTGACCGTGACTGTGTTCAGAGACTGGGAAGCTCTGACCACCACCAAATCGCCACTCACAGGCACCCCCGAGAGAGCAGGTCTCCACCAGGGTTTGGATGGTAAAACCCTAAGCCATTACAAATCCAGTATCAAACCCATTCCAAAGCCATTGAACAGCACTGATGTAGCTAAAACGTGTACAAAATCTGCTAACCTTTCACTTGGAGCTGGCACACGCTGAAAGGAGCAGCTGTAATTTTGTGATACCCAGGGTCTGTGAGAGTACGCAGTATCACAGTCCTTGTGATATTGAGTATTCTAGTGATGTTGGGTTAAACATAAAGAAGAAGAAGAAAAAAGTTAGAAGCAGTTCATGCTTAAGATAAGTAACCAGAATCTCTAAAATGACCTTTTTATGGCAGTGCTCATGTACTTCTTTGGCTTAAAAAAGGAGGCAGGGCAGGCTGAGCTCACCAGGCACAGAGAGTTTTTGGGGCGTGTTGTGCACCAGGAATCAAACTGTGCTACCTGAATTTTTACACATCACATTTCCTAGATGCCTACCAGGCTCAGATCCTTATCACTTTCACAAGCTCAGTGTTTCTCTGACAATCTGGGGAATAATTAAATACCTAAATGGCTTGTAGCACTACCTGAGTGCAAGAGGTGCAAATCTTTCAGATGATCCACTGGGCCAGGCAAGCAAGAAAACCTGTGAGGGGATGTTTTTATTCTGAGTTCGGGTAGTCAGGAGGCTACAAAGGATGTGAATATCGGGGATGAAATTGCAATCTTTTTTCTGTGGAAGAGATATGCAATCTGAATGTCTAAAACAGAGTGATGGATTTCATTACGTTGGAAAATACCTGGAATAGGTTTCTTAGCACTGCAGCAGATAAACCACTTCAAACAATTTTTATAGCAACTTCAGCATTATAGTTGGCTGTGGCAGTTTTTGCATTTTGCTGCGTGCAATTCTACTAAACTTCTGTCAGCGTTTTTTATGGCCCTCACCCCTCACCCAAGGGCAATATTGGAAGTGAGCAATTTTATCTGTATTAAATCCTTCTCCCTAGTAAAAAGGTTTGTTATACAAATATTACCCTCAGCGGCACAAATCCAATATTGTCGTCAGCAGAACTCAGCTTTCCTTGCCTTTTTGTACACTACAATGACACCTGCTGAGGGGGTGTCCCCAGCCAGTCAAGATCACCAGGCGGAGACATCTGCAGGCAGCAGGAGGTCAAACAGGTCTCTGTGCTGGGACTGCAGTGGTCAGGTGAGAAAAAAACATCACAGACCAATAATGCCAAAGATGTACAGCACAGGCTTCCTCTCTCAGCTGTGGTAAGGGTTTCAGTCATTAAAATTACCCTTTTCTTGAGGGTTGCAGGGACAGTCCAGCAACAGTAGCAACAGATAAAGTGGTGGAAATCCACGGTTCCGTTCACGAGGTTTATGTCCAACAAGGCAAAGGGAGAAGGTTAAATTTCACAGTCTGAAGCTGATCTGAAGAACCACTCAATTTTCTAGATCCTTCTTATTAATTACCGGCAGTCATGCTCAGATGCTGCACTAAATACATTTCTGAAGAGCATGAGTCATTTCAAACACTTGCTGGGCACACCTCTTTTTGATCCTTTCCAAATTCTTGAAGCCTTCAGTTCTTGAAGCTGCTTAAAATATCCTAAACCATGATGTTCTAAGGCACCCAAACAGAAATGGTGTAAAGGGTCTGAAGGCACAGGAAAAAGCGGTATTGATTTTAAGGTCCGAAGTGAGAATCCTGCCCCCTTTCCCCTTTTGCTGCCCCAGCTGCTTTGAGAGATGATGCCCAAACCCACTCATTTCTACAGCTCTCCTTCTGTTAAAAAGGAAAGTTTCCTTATTATCCTCAAAAATGGAATATTTAATGTCAATTAAAGTGTTCTATACACACTGAGTTGTTTTGTTTCCTTTTGTGACAAATATGGAAAGATAGTTCGAATCTCAGTAGAAATGTTTTTGGATTTGTTTGAAGACCGCAAAAAAGGCAATGTCATCTTTATCCTGAGGAGATCCAAAGTTGTTGGCAATAGAAACTGAGAAGTATACAAAATTCAGTATGCAAAGGACTGGCCTACACATGCATTATGAATTGAAATGTTGAAACACTTGGAGAAATTGAATAAAAATTATGTTTTCAAGATCTGTCATTCATTATGATATTAAGCAACGTTGGAGTGCTTGACTCTTAAGCATGATGCACCCCTTTGTAGATCTATTGAGAGCACTAACAAAGTAGACACTTTGTCATTTTAATGATTAAAGAGAACCAATAATTTTGTCATTTATTGAAAGCCATCTAATAAATATAGTGCTCTGATGATTTCTGCATCATGCTTGTAATTATAAAATAAATAGCGGATGCCTTATGCCCTTCATAGAATAGCAAACACGGCTGGAAACTGAAACAGTGATGTTTTCGTATTCAAATCCTTGAGTCTTTCCAGTTTTGCCACGTGTGGCAGATTTTACTGATACAGGAAATATTCTCTGTTGAGTGTTCTTTTCCCATAAAATTGTGTGGGAATAGTTGTTCTCCATTAAAAAAAAAAAACAAACCAATCTACAGGGAAAATATCTGGGCAGAAACATGGTATTTTTTTTGTTATTGACAACTCGTAATGCTTTATTTACTATACTATAGCTTCAAGTCAGGCAAAATTTCTGCTTTGAGAGCAAAACAGTGCAATCTGTCTTTAGCTGATCAAACACGCAATATCAATAATAACTAACATAAAACGTTTCCAAGAATTTAGCTGTTATGAAAATAAAGAGCTGTGAACTTGTGGGGTTTCTTTAACAAATTGAAGCCATGCTCTCAAGCAGTTTCCAAATAAACAAAATGGATTACATTAGCTACTCCGAATAAAGGATTTAAGAACTGCAAGAGTTGTCCATGGCCAACATGACAGTTTAAAAATGTGTTTCCGAAACCCTAGGCTGGGGTTCTGGGAGAGGGTGGGGTCTGTGGGTGCACAGAGATGCTGCAGTGTGACTCCCACTCCCTGACAGTATCAGTCACCGTCAGAGTGGAAGTGGAAGGTGGTTCTGGCTTACCGGGCAGTGAGCAAGGCTGAAATTACCAGACAAGGGTCTAAAATCAGGAAAAATTGGGCTCACTGCACAAAAAGTAAACGGGGTACAGGTTGTTTATATGAGAGGGGGTAACGAGAACATAAAGCACACGGTGTGCCCCGGGCTGTGTGAGGACCCTGCCAAGCTGTTTTGTGCCAGACTGGTGCAGCCGGGAGGCACGGGGACAGTAACCTTCTGCTCAGCGGGTGCCCTGCTGCGTGCCAGCTCCTGCACTCAGGGGCACCGGCATGGGAAGGATGAGCAGGGCCCAAACCTTGTGCTCAGGACGATGCTTGGTGGCCAGGCTGTGGGCTTAAGGCGGGGTGGGAAAACACTGTTGGGAGCAAGGAGGAGCAAGAGCTGAGGAGGCAGCGAAGGGGAGACAAGAGTTGTGCTGCCCCTCTCTGATCTCCACACTGGGAAGCACTTCTTTGATGCCTGACAAAATTATTGCAAAGTACAGATACTTCTGAAGTTTGATTTTGTGTTACACTCAACAGTGAAACTCATGTTGTGTCTTCCAGGGGCAGCACATGGCACATAAATAGCCTTTTCCACTCATTTGTTGGCAAAAAGCTAGAACAAAACACAAATACTTTCATCCAACACAAGCAGGTAAATGGCATTTAATTTAAAATGTGGCAAATATCTCACATAAAACTTGAGGCTTACCATGAACTTCACATTCCCACTGAACGGCATCAAAAAATAAGTTTCCTTAGGCTGTCTCCAGCCTATTTTACAAACTGTATTTGGTGTGTGCAATGGTCATAAATGCATAGACTTTAAACAGACTGATTAGTGACAGGACTGGATTTCCCCCTCAGAGCTGTACTGAAGTCCTGGCTCCTCCAGGCAAGAACCAGATCTGTCCATCTTTGATGGCTTCGTGAAAGCATCGTCATAGTGGTTGTGCTCCTTATTTCATTTTGCAGATGCATCCATCTGCAGTAGGCCTGTGTGATCAGGTATTGCTGCTATTCCTTTATTCCAACAGGTGGCAGGCAGCAGGTTAACGTCAGAGCAAGGCTCCTGGAATATATTCTCTCAACTTCCCCTGTCCTTGCAGGTTCAGCCCTTCTGTTGGATGGCTTTTTAAACCACCACAGGCGACACAGCAGTAGCCGCTGCCCCTGTCAAGCCGGGGTTGCAATCACTCCTGTCTTGGAAGATTCAGCCGCCTGTTTTTTCACTGCTCCAGGGCTTCTGCTCTTTCCACGACACTAAACCAAACTTTGCATGCAGTCTGCCAGAATTTCAGGGTTGCCCTCTGTGATAGATCGTAAACTGTTTCTTCATCAATTTCAGTTAAAAGACAAAGGAGGAGAAGGTTGCCACATAAACTATGTGAGGCTAACTGCAAGGCTAACTATATTGCTACATTGTATAAGACTAACTGCGAGCGCTCAACTAACCACATATGGTAAAGCAAGATAACGTTGTGTGGGGGTCAAGGAAACAAAGAGAAAAGGGAGTACAGAAGTAGGAGGCGAGGAATTCGAGACGTGAGGAAGACAGGGAGCCTTCATCCCCACGACCACCAGGAGGCCGAAGAAGACAATGAACGACCCCCTAGCAACGAGCCACCCAGACGCAGAGTACACCGCTAAAGGGGACACGTATACAGGAAGACGAAGGGTATAAAACCGGTGGCTCTCGGGAGCTGGGTGCGCGCCGTTGGTGGAGCAGGAGACTCCCCGGCCACCCAGCGCTGTTTTGCTTGTTGCCGCTTGCTTTAATAAACTAATTCGGCTCAATTGGCTCTGGCCTTGACCAGTTATTATCGCCAACTTATATAACCCCCTCAAACCTGCTGAAAATCAAAGCTGTGGGAAGGATGTGAGCAGAATGAGATCAGGAGCCTGCTTAGCAGTTCTGTAGGTTGCCATTATGTCACTCTGTTATGCCTGGCATGTGCCAGTCCCTGAAGGAAAACAATTCAGTGATGGTCTAAACTGCACATGAAGAATTTCTTCTTAATTACAGACCCACAGAAGCAGCAGTTAGGTGTTAACCAACAAGGAGGTAGAGTAGTCTTTAGTAAGAATGCAAAAAGAACCATCCTCTTCCCCTGACATGTAGGAATGTTTCTCTCCTATTTCGTCATTTTTTTTCTTTTCCAAATTAATAATTAAAAAAATAAGAACCCCAAGATCAAGTGAATATTTACTGGCAGCCCAAGCTCTGAAAAGCATGCTCTGTATTCTTAACAACTGTCTCTTGTGTCTTTGCTGGTGACACTCTTTACTGAAAATCCTCCGTCTGCCTTCTTTTCTGCACCAGCAAGTATAGAAAAACCTTAGTTTTCATGTGATATCGCTTCTTATTGAGAACCAACACAGTGTGCAAGCTCTAACGGCTCACAAAGGTACCGTCTTAAGTCCCGAGCGCGCTGCAGCCCCGTACCGGGTGTGCGCGGCCGGGCTCCGGTGCCGGGGCTGCCGGGCGGCCCTGCGCGCAGCCGCCGGCGCTGCCCCCGTGCCCGGGGGAGCCCACGGCCGCCGGCTGCCAGACGGGCCCGGCGCTGGCCACGGCCCGGCCCGGCAGCCACGGCGGGAGCCCCTCGGGGGCAGCGCGGCTGAGGAGGGGGGGAAATGGCCCACGGAGCTGCGGCAGAGAGGAGAGAGCCTGCCTGAGAGCAGCGGCCCTGCAGCCCCCGGGCCGCGCCGGGCAGCGGGGGGCCGGGGGGGACCGGCCCGGGGCAGAGACCCCCCGCAGGGCAGGGCAGGGCCGGGCAGGGGGAGGCCGGGGGGGACCGTCCCCGGCGGAGGGACCCCGGGCTGGAGCGGGGCAGAGGGTGAGGAGCCCTGTCCTCGCGGGGGAGGGCGGCAGGGGCAGCGGGGGAGGGACCGGCCGCAGCCCGGTTCCCGGCCCCTGCGCCGCCGGGCGGGAGGGGGAGCGAGTGCGGGAGGGCAGCTGCGCCCGGCAGGGAGGAGAGCGGTGGAGGAGGGGCGGTGTTAGGTTTGGGGTTATTTCTCACTATCCCACTCTGATCTGATAGTGAATTAAACTAACTGGCGCAAGTCCAGCCTGTTTCGCCCGTGACGGCAGTTGCCGAGCGCTGCCCTGGCCTCGACCCAGGAGCTTTTCATTCTATTTGCTCGCCCCTGCCCAGCTGAGGCGGGGAGGGATGGAGCGGCTGTGGTGGGCGCAGTGTCCAGCCAGGGCCAGCCCAGCACAAGCCCTAGCAGAGAGCTGCTGTAAAAATCAACATCATGGTTTTACTGACGGAAAATAAAAGTTAAATTATTCCACCTCATTTCCAGAATGAAAGAAATCCTCTACCTTTTATCATAGAAATTACACTAAGGCAATCTTCTCACTGCAGAAAAGCCATTAAAAACATATAACCAGGTTGTTTTGTAATTGTGACGATGTGTTAAGAAGTGTGAAATAAAGCCCAGAAAATCTGCATTTGCTATTGCTTAAGCAATGACCAAGCATAGGTCAAGGTTGGCTTCCAGACATCTCATTTATGTTGCTTGCTCTGCACTGGGTAGCAGTAGTGCCTACTTTGAGTAGCCGTTGGTGTCTCACACAGCCTCACTCCGTGACAGGGGCCGAGGTGGCAGAAGTTTCCTCCCAGCCCGGGTGCTAGCAGGTGTGAGGTCCGTGTGATCTACCTGGTTGTGCCAAAGGGGGCACAACAGGCTGGGCAACACCGAAGCGGGAGACACAGTATACTTCGTTTAACACGTTTTCTCAGAAACGAGAATTCAGATTTCTTGCTTGGCTCATATACAAACCACCATAATTTTTGTGTTAAGGGCATTCAAATTCATGTGGTCCCAGTTGCTATTTGACTGTATAGACATACTGGGAATTCAAAGACCCAATCATTATGTGCTGTTATTGCAACTGTGAAAAGATATTTGGTACATTTATAGGAGCAAAATAACCATATCAACATCTCCCCTTCCTTTTAAAATTGCATTTTAAGGTCAGTAGGCCAAAAAAATACTTTAGAATCTGTTTAGCTGAGAAACCTATGCTCATAGTGTGTGGTAATTCATAAAGGAAACCTATAAATGTCTGAAAACCCACTGTAATGGTTCCCTTAGCAGCTGTAATTCATTTTCTTCACACGCATGCAGGACAGGGAAGTGACAATTTCCTCAACATTTGTTTTGTATATTGGTTAATCATAACATACCTATACGTCAGCATGTGGTACAACTTTGTCCCTGTGATTTTAGAAGCTCAGACTGACATTTAGACTGAATATACCTCAATAAAAACTGTAAAACAGGCACACAAGGTCAAAAGCCAGAAATAAATAGCAACCTGTTACACAGGCCACTGAATTAAATTCCCACAAATGTTGCAAGGAAATGAAAAAAAAAAAAATGTGTGTGTGTGTGGAATTAAATCCCTAACAACTTCGTTTACCTTCTCTGGATCTATGCAGCACCTGCCAGAACTAGGGACTTGTTTTACAGTACAGTTGTACCTCTTCTAAGTCAAAGACTGCAGTCTTGTTCCTAGAGGTATGAACTGGATACAGAAAAAAAAAAAAAAAAAAGGCCCAGTGAAGCAGACACACAGAATGAGAAAACTGCTTCAGATTCTCCCCTTGGCTTGGCCCCCCTCAACCACAGGTGCAGAAGTTTAACACTTTTCTAAGTGAACATCTCATAACTCCCAGGGTAACCAGCCTGGTGTGGAATGAGGAGGCTGACCTTCAATCTGCATCAGAATCTCAGTGACTTACAATCAGGAATGCTCCCAAATAACCTGGCAAAGGAGTATTTGAAACAGAAAACATTGTCTCCATTTGCCCATGTAAGGAAATATGTGGGACCCAAAGTTTCACAGGAAATATTTCTGGTGTGTCACAGGGGTGATTTACTGCAGCATAAATGGTACCTTGCATAGGGGAGAGGAAAGGGCCATGGAGGCAACTATTGGCACTAGGAGAGACAGAGCTTTATTCGAGCCAAGTGTAAAAGCCACCTGCTTGTTTGTAGGGTAACGTTACATATGTCCTGAATATTTTTATGGAATCTGTTGCCAACAAGAAGTACTTGTTGATCACACACTGTGTGTGATCAGTACGAAGGAAAAGAAGGAGAGTGGCTTTATAAAGGAGAGAGGAACATCAACATGGGTACAGGAGGAGACACGAAGTCAGGGGCATTAGGATTACCTGTAAATGTGAGTATGTCCTTCCATGACTCTGGAAGTTGTCTGGAGAAGCTGTTCCAGTGTGGAGGGACACTCCTTTAGCAGCTCACACCTGAAGCTTGCAGGTTCCCCTGAGCTAAGGAGAGCATCGAGGAAACCTGTGGGGCTGCACATGCCAGTCCACAAATGCTTTTTCCCAGCGGTGTAGAGGCAGCCCTCAGCTACCTGCAGAAGGCAGAAGTGTGGCCAGATGGCTCGTAGTCTCCCTCTAGACCAGGGACCTCAAACTGCGGCCCGCAGGCCGGATACAGTCCCCCAGGGTCCTCAATCCGGCCCCCGGTATTTACAGAAACTTCCCCCCCGCTCCCCCCGCCGGGGGTTGGGGGGGGGAAACCAAGCAGCCGCAGATGGCTGCCTGCCACTGCATCCGCGCCGGCCCCCTGGTTAAACAGTTTGAGGACCCCTGCACTAGACCCACATGAGGTGGATTAAGAGCACAGACTTTGCTCCTCGCTCTGACACCGACATGCCAGACTGGACTCAGACAACATGGATCGGTCAGTGTGTGAGCAACAGGACATGGCACGTGCACACGTGTGTGCATGTACACACACAGTCACGGCAGCGGCATTACACACCCTCCCGTAAAAGAACTGCTGCAACATACTTTCGATCTGCATAGATGCAGGACGTGGAAAAACAATCTTTCAATAATTGCTACTTTTACATTTTACTGCTTTATTTCTATTAGAGATCAGAAATTACTATGGCTTCAGGTTATGTCATACTGAAATAAGCAGTCTCTGTCACTGTTACAGACTTGTCACAAGCACGCACTTCACCCCTCACGCAGAATTATCTGAGACTTTTAGCAGGAAAGAGAGTTAAACAAATGCCCAAAGGTCAGGGTCTACTGTGTTTAAGAGCCCAAAGTAGAGAAAGAGACACTTGTTTCCTTGCTCCTTTCCTTGTCCCTCAGCATCTCAGGTACCGTGTGCATGTTAGATCTTATGAACAACATTCAGCAGCACCAAAGAAGTGTATCCTTTACAGCCACTTCTCAAAGGCATTGTCACATAGGCGATATGGTGCATTGACTGCTACCTGGACCGCAGCCAGAAAGCTCAGCAGGGGCTGCACAGCGTGACAAATGTGGAGTATACAAACTCAGCAGGTCGTTCTGCCTCAAACACCTGGCTGTATCAGCTAGATGGTACCCAAAACTATTGGTGAAAAGCTAGCTAGGATGGGTTCAAGCAACACTTCAGGCACTGCATGTATAAAAACCACGAGTGGCTGCTGGGTGTATGAACCAGCTGGTCTCTCAGCTGTCGGGGGAATATTCCTTTCCTGGTGTAACTTCTTTTCAAGATGAAAAATCCTCATGGAGAACATGCATTTTTCTCACAAGGGCTAGTACAAAAATGGTAAAGGGCGTTGATCTGTCTGATTCGAGCTAAGAGCTGGCACCTTTAGCCATGCATTTGCAGGGCAGCCTGTGGCTTTCTGTGGTCCCTCAGCGCTGTGGGACCAGGGCTCCAAGGCAGCCCCTTGCTGCTGGGGCTCAGCCTGCCTCTGCGCCTGAGGGCGCCTGTGCCGCAGAAAGGTGTGGTTCCTGCTGGGCCCTGTTTGGAGCTGCCTCACTGGCATTCAGCTGTTGATATCAATTAGGCTACTATTTCATTAATCCGTAACTGAGGGAATTGTTTGGGAATGATACGATCTAGGAAATGGTGAGACAATTCCCAGATTTTCCATTGCACTGGTAAAAATGATTTCTTTCTCTTGAGAATGTGAAAACACTTCCTGGTTTATATAGTTTTCAGAACTCCTGACTACACACATCTAAGCGTTTTCCTAAAGAGAAGCCAAATGTCAGCTTTTGCAAGCCAGTGATGCTCTTTGAAAACTCCTCATGAGAAAGATGATGCTGGCTGCAGTTCAGCCCGACTTTCTGTGGGCATGAATTGCACTGTCCCTCCTTAAATGCAGTTTTATTAAACCCAGAGGGGAGTGAGGACTTTGTCAGGCTGCCTAGGGTGGTTAGAGGTGGGGATCAGTGGCAGCTGTAATACCCACAGACCATGGGAGGTACAAAATGACAGTGAGGACCCCACAGTGCCCAGCCACCTGGCACCACTCTGGCGGGAGAGAACTTGCTGTGCTTGCCGAGGGATGATTGAATCAGCAATACTCCCAGGAGTAAAGAAAAAAACCTAAACAAACAAGTCATAGCAACATCTTTCTCAAGGTCCCAACGTTGCTCAGGTGCTTCTCTTCAAGCAGTCATTTCTCACCCTGCCTTCCCAGGGGCACAGGTAACTTGTTTGTATGAGAAGACTTCCCTGGGCAGCAGCCCGAGTGCAGCAGGAGTCTTTGCTTCCCAACGGGCATCAGCTGGAGTGAGAAACTCTTTTTCATGCCTCCTTTTCCAGGAGATTCTATTTTTAATAGGTTGGGGCTAATCTGGTCCATGGATGTCATTAATACTCGCTTGTGCATCACATGCACTATCACAGTTTCCAAAAAGTCCTCACACAGTCAGTTGAGGTAGAAACTACAGGAAGCTGTAAACCTGATGTGTTCTTCTGCCCTTGCAAACCTCTTCCAGGCCCTCCGATCTGCTTTCTCCTTTGGTGCCTGTTTCTGTGATTTTCCGTTTCCACCTGACAGTGTTGTCAACTCTCACTGGTTTTGGTCGTGATTTCCACAATATCTGGCATCTGTCTGAAAGCTGGAAAACTTGCCCATCTGTGCCTGAACAAAAGCTGCCAGGTTTCAGTTATTGATGGCAGTCTCTTTTCCAAGGGAACAAATATGAGTCAGCATACCCAGAAATTTCAGAAAATGGAAGTTAAAACCACGAAATATGCATGGGGGTGGGGTGGGAAGTGGCAGGGGTGGGTGGGGGGGACCGAACCCTGTGCACTGTCAGAATTCCCTTCCTCTGAGCCTAAGGAGTCAAAGCTTTGGTGATCAGTGTCACTTTTGCTAAATGCTTGTTCGACCGAGTTTCCAGCCTGTCTGTTCCTGTCTCTTGTATATAAATATCCTCAGCTGCTTGGCCACTAACATTCAAACACAGCAGAGCCATAGAGTTCTCACATCACCTGCAAGCATGGTGAAATGAAACGGTCATCTTGTCTGGAAATAAGCTGCAGAAACCCAGCCCAAATACCCCTTCAGTCCTGGAGGAAAAGCTCAGCTGTGGGGTTTCAGTGAGCTACTGGGCAAAAGGCTCTGCCCTTCGTCACAATTCTTGTCTCTCAAGAAACGGCTCAGGCTTTCCTGCACCTTTCGTCTCTCTCTTGTATGTGCCCCTCTGTCCAGTTAACGTGTAACAGCCACATACAAGTCACAGAACTGATTCATTTGTATTTCCTCACCATTTGTAAGCTTTTTTAGTCCTTTTTTAAGCTTTCCTTGAGGTTATACTATGGGAATTTCATTAACAGCCGTGTCTGTTGGGCAGCTGTGTTATATGTATATACATAGATACATACATATGTATGCAAGTAGGTGTTAGCAAAAAGTGAAGGAAGTAAAGACATAATACAGGCTTCTCCAAACAATTCAGGAAGCAATTTTTTCACGCAATTTAAATAAAGCCTGTCACAGAAGGGCTGAAGACAATTATAGTAGCCAAAGATGTGCAAGAGAGAGGCGGGGAGAGGAAAAAATAGTAACACTTCCAGATTTCTGTCCTCACAAGAGCTCCAGACCCGTGAGATATCTTTCACATTTACAGGGAAAGAGAAAATAGAACAAGTTGAGTGAAGGGTAGAGTCAAAAAGTTTTGAGATTGTGTTACCTACCTCAAGCGTTCAGGAGCTGACCTTATTTTACAAGTTAACAGTGTCAGTAGCATTTAACAAGTAATGCCCCATCTTCTCTGACATTTTGAATCTGTCGAGAGCATAGTGCGTGAAAAAATACGTTCTTCAATTGAGGTGACACTGTGCCAGGTGACAAAAGAACTTAACATGATGGAAAAATAGGACAAAAATAATAGCAAGGCAATTCTATTAAAAATTACTCATAGCAAAACCTACCTTTTTATCTTAGCTATTGCAAATGACATCACACAGAGGGGATACCAAATGGCTGGTCAGAATATGTCAGATACTTATAGGTGGAAACACTGACTTTTGTGTTTCTCAACAAATCTTCTCAAGTCTTGACCATAGTTGGGGGAAAGATGTGAAAGCCAGCTTTGGAAGAAGACTTCTTCCAGGAGTCTGGAAAGAATGGGAATACTTTTGAGCAGTCTGTCGTGGTTGCATTATTCTCCTCATGAGAAGGAACAAGTTCACCGCTTAAAATATGTGAAGAGGCAGAATGGTGATGGCCTCGTAGAAATAAAGCCTTACATGGAGGCTGGGAGACCTGAGGAAGAATCATCCTTTGTCGGCGTCCTGCCTCCTGATCAGGAGGAGCAGCAGGTAGAGGAGGAGCTTCAGGGTCAGGACTCCAACAAGAGTGCTTTGAGGTACAGATACCCCTTCTGAATTGCCCAAAACATCATGTGGACCAACACAGTAGTCTTCAGTCCTATACAGGTCTGGATGCAAAGGGAATGTTGTTGTCTTATAGCAATAGAGGTTTTTTTAAAGCCACAGATTCTGATTTCTATGTCCTCCATGGGCTGAAAAAAGGAGAAATAAATCAAGAGTGGATACAGGTTTTATATAATTGGCTTAATTCACAGGAGGAAGCCTTTCATCACTGAAATCTGAAGCTCAGAAAAGTGGCTCAAATGAATCTGGTTGTGAACAGAACCACAAATACGTGATGGATGGCACAGGACTGTGAGCAGAGCAACCTTCTCATCTCTGTCAACACCACGAGACAAGACCTTACAGGAGGCTAAGCCCAATTATTTTCCTTCACATCTGCCATCACACCGAACTCAAAAGAGACACGGGAGTGAAAAAAGCAGGATTTAATTCTGAAGGAAGCCAAGCAATTATTTTAAGGCAGTCTGCTCTGAACAGGCATTCAGTGCTTCTGTGGCTGAACGCACAGAGCTTATTACTGTGTGTCAAATTTATGTTAAGGCTCCTACTGCAGGTAAATGAGGACACCAGAAAGCATACCCTATGCTGGATAAAAGTGCAATGCTCGTCTGTAATTAGCTTTTCACTGTTCTTACTCATGAAATTATTTCATCTAAAATACCAGGAATTGGATTTTGTTTTCAGTCCTTACTTTGAACATAAAACACCCCAAAGAACTGGATTTAAATTTGAAATGTTTACTTAAATGATTGGGAATGCAATCAGTTGTAATTATCAAAGTCCTGTAGGCTGAGTCACTAATGTAAGTAAGAAAAAAAGAAGAAATTCTAAATATTTACAAGTCTTATCGTATCTAGTGAAAGGTCCAATCATGTCAAAGGTCCAAAGAAGCAGAACATTGTTTCGTTACATTACGATTGCCATCGGAAGGCACCGATTACTGAAGCCATGTTACAGCTGGTTAAAACAAGATTTGGATATTTCCTAGAATTTTTTCCTTCAGCTACATCATTTTGGCCATCACAAACAGGTGTCCTGGTCATGTTTTGTCAAAGCAAAACTTTGAGGAACTTTGAGCTCACAATAAAAGTCAGTTTTTACATTAGCATTTGAATATGATTACTATCCAGTGAGGATAAGTAGCAGACTGATTTCTTGAAGCTGTGGTAAGAGAATAGCAGAAATACGTAGGCAGGCAGCTTTTCTCCTTTTTTACCCCTGCACTCTTAAGCTTTTTCTATAATTTTCTGCTTATGGTTACCCAATTATTTCAAGGGACACGTTCTTATATCTAGAATTTGGCCTTCATCTGTCATCTCTCCATAAATGATCAAGCCACTCTTGATGCCTGCAAACTGGGAGGAGATCTATTACTGAGCCCTCAGGTCTTGTTTTAGTCCTATTTTAAAGATCTGAATGAAAATTAGATGATGCAGCAAGTCTGCCATTGGCCCCATGCCAACAGACCAGATGTCTTTCCCGGGAAAAGTATAACCTCTCATCTGCTGCTTCAGACCAAGGTTAAGAGGTTCAGCAGTAATTAAGTGGTTGTGAAGGACCTTTCTTTAAGGCTGCCTTTACTGGAATAATAAGGAAACACAGTTCCTCTATCAGTAGTCACCTTTTTCTTCTTTGTCAATTGAACTTTAACATGAACCTTGTTTCAACAAAGGACGGTAAGCATGTATTTAACCTTTACACCACACTTGTAGTTATTTTGCTGAGTCAGGTTCCAAGTAACCTATAATTCTCAAACTTTTAAACCTCTTTCTATGTCACACCAATATTATGAGATCACTAAAGGAAATAAGAGCTTGAGATGTAGGAATTTTCATGGGAGTTGAGAGAGTAATTATTATCAGTCTTTTCTGATAATTCCACCTGGTGAGCAACTGCCATACCATTGTAGACTCTGGCTGAGTTACTGATTATATTATTTTGTTAAATCCAAATGCTGTGCATACAGCGCCATGAAACATTCATTGTTGCAGAACAGAAAGAGGAAATGTTTAGAAAGGCAGTGATCAACTGCATTTTGGTGAACCCTAAGGAAACCTAAGTACCTGTGTAAAGAGGGAGCATAGGGCTTCAAAGAGCAAGAAAGGCTCTGGTCATTCAAAGCTACTTGGTCACTCCTTTATCTAACCATGGTGGTCTACTGTGTTTCATACTATACAGTTTCCAAGTTTGGACAGTTGTAAACCCCCTAATAAAAGAAAAACGCTTTATCTGTACAAGTGAAATTAGACTTCAGGTCTTTGGGTGTAATACTTTTCTTCAAGTAAGCAAGCAGAGATCACCCCAGATTTTGAACATAGTAACATTATTGTTATTTATTTATTTATTTATTTGTGTGTCCATTTGTACTGCAAAGAATAGATCAGTTCTGTGAGAGAGGAATTCCTGGAAGCTAGATGCAAAATCCAGGGCAATGCTTAAATTTGTGCTCTGTATCTTGTGCCATGAGCATGAAGAGAGAAAGTGCTGCCTCCTCTCTTAATCTGTAGCTCCAAAGCACAGGAGATTTTTCAAGGAAACCATATAATTTTGACATTTGCAAGGTCAGCATACAAGCCCTGAGAAAAAAACTAATCCTTCCAAGTGGTTCCTAAAGTCCTCCTATTAAGGTAACCTTCTAAATATATTTCATATATATTTCTGCATTAGGAATATATTCCTAATGGAGCAGGAAGAAGGTTATCCACTGTCCTTGGATAGTACAAAACTGGTAAGAGAAGGCACGTACTGTAAGAGAACCCATTAAACAAAGTATCTGTGTTTCCACACAGTTTAAAAGTCTAGTGTCAGTGTTCCAGATTTAGTTTGTTATTTTTGCAAGCCACTGACACAGGAATGATCTTTGGGTCAGAAATGGATTTCTGCAGCAGATCTCTGGATCATCTGCACTCACATCACAAAGCGCTCTCTGACCACATGAGCTGGCTTCCTTCCAGATGACACCAGCCTCCAGGGGTGTTCCAAAACCACTTCAACTGCTGGTACACTTTCAGCTTGCAGGACTGGACTATGACCAGTCTGAAGAACGATGCCCTGGGAGGTCTGTCCTGTGGAGGTGCAGTGCCCTCAGAGCTGTTTGCCCCGCAACATCCCCCTTCCCCCATCACTTGCTGGGGAGACACAGACTTCTCACCCGCAGCTGCAGGAGCCACAGGTCACCTGCTGAAACCCGGGGCCTCAGGCACCTGGCATGCAGAGCACTGTCAGTGAGGCCAGAGCTTACCTGTCATTAAAGTTACTTCTGTAACAGTTCCTGAGGAGCTGAACAGGGGATGTAATCCCTCCCACATGCTCAGATCCTCTTACTGAAAGAGTGATTACCCGATCACCTGGTCACACAAAGACAGGACCCCAACAGTCCCGGGGGTCTGGGACTGAAGACTGAAAAGGAGATGTTATAGAAAATAATCTCAGAAAGACTTGGAAAGCCTGTCCTTGTCTCAGAAGAGACAAAAAGCAGAATACTCTTATTTGCCTCTCAGAGGCAAGGTTTCTGCTAAAATCCTTGTACTACGGCAGCTTGCAGAAGGATATGTTTGGAATAGGTAGCTATGAACTGAAGGAAGGTTCTGGGGATAAAGATCTGGGAAACTCACCCAGAACACAATAGAGGAGAACGCTGTTATTCAACATATGACAAGGTTGTGACAATGAGTTTGTGCCAGTTTAAAGTGACAGACGTTTAAAAAGGACTTGCAGTCATTTTTTTGTCTCAGGCTTAAATAACTGTCCAACTCAATTTGTCTCAATAGCAGAGGGTTTTTTTCAGAGTACATCCCCTGAATTACTAAGCCACAACTCTTAGCCAGGAATGAAAAATATGACAAGATGGGTTATGCTGTATAACCTCACCTGAATGAGTCCAAGGAAAATTAACCTAACAGGTTGTTTTAAGTTACTTGGCATTTAAACAGAAACTTAATTGTGTATAGATACTGTACTCTGTGTAGAAATGTACATTTTGTTGAACTTCATTTTGCTTCCAAAAGTAGAATTTATCTTTCTCTCACATAGAACATGACAATGAACTGATTTATGCTTTGGCATGAATCCCATTATGGTCCAATTCTAAATATTAAATCAGTAAATAAACCTGAATCAACTAATGTTGAGCTCAAAAAAAATCTCACTGAGTATTATAAATCTACCGTTTCTTACCGTGCATGGCTCTTGCATTCTCAGTTGTCTCTCTTATTCTACGTTTGAGCCTTTTATGGCCACCATTAACAAGGACACTAAGTTAGTCCCAACAGCCACAAATCCATGTTCTGTGAGGAGGGCACAGAAGGGTGCTGTCAAAAAAGATCTCATAGTGATGACCATCAAGCCCAAAACCAGGCCACTGTCCTTGCACTGACTGTTGGAATTTTCTTGAGTTTTGATGACTGAGAGATTTTGTTGTCAAACACAGTAAAATGGATTTTACAATGAAGTTAGATGAATTAGACAGGCTATAGAGGGTCTCACTAGAGCTCTGGTCTGATGGCACACTGCATCGCTTGAAAGCCATCAAGGAAATCTGTGTGTCGATACTATTCTGCATTCATTTATTTCATGTGATACAGCGATTTAAAGACTTCAGTGGGGCATGCCTATTCCTCTGCAGGGCTTTGTTTGCTCATGTCATCATGTACAGTAGCAAGGACTTATTACACACTAGTGTCCTGCTTCACCGGGGAAAAACGAGGCGTGCCACCTTGTTTCAGAAAATGGGGCCTGGAGTGGAGTGTGGCTGAGCCTTACGTCACCAGTGCATGGAGAGATGAAAGTTGTCAAGTTGCTCCCTCTGTGTATCTTTCCACTGCTTAACTAAATCTGATATTTAATTTCAGTCCTTTTTAGTAGGACAACACCTGCAAGCGTATTTCTCTTTGTATTTTTCAAAAATCGCTAATGATTTTGTGTGTCTCAACTTCTGAGGATTTATTAAATAAAAAAGTCTCTGTTTAAGACTCTCAGAATAAATTATTTTCTTTTTTCTTTTAAAGGTACAATTTTGAATATATCCTTGAGCACTTACAGTGCACATTCAGGGGCTGCAAAGGTAAAGTTTGACCTCTGTACTTGTGATATAGGAAGAGAAGAACAACCACCCCTGTGACATATGGGAGTGTTATTGGGACATCTAGACAGGCGTTATTACACCCCCATGTCTACGCAGCAGAGACGAGCAGGGAAGGCTTTCTGAGAACCGCTGCCCACTTCAGAGCCATAGAGATTGTAGTCCCCTTTCCAGCAGTACAAGAAGCAAAGCTTGGGAAATACTCATCTCAGTTAGTGCGATCCTTCCCCTCGCAGCCATCCAGCTTTGCAAAGGCGAGGAGGTGTCCAGGACAGGCCAAGCACGAGCGCACGGCTGCCTCTCCTGCCTGCCTGGCCAAAAATGGCCTGCCCTCCTACAGGGCAGCAGGTGTTCTTTCCAGTTTGTCTCATTAATTTGGCCAGAATTCAGCACAAAACACTCACCTGTAAATGTAGAAAAGATAGACAAAACAAATGAATGTTTCAGTTCATGGTTATACACACAGTGGATTGCTATGTGTGATCGGAGCTCTGGGAATGACAAGGGCATAACAGGACAAAAATTAAGAACAATCACAACAACTGCAATGCAGCTGTCCTAACCACTAACAGAGGGATCTATCTCTCCCCCCAAAATCAATTTTGCCTGGGATGTAATACAGTGTTGCAGGCATTAATTTTCCACTGATGTATGTGGGAACGAGATAAAACTATAAAAGAATGCCCTTTAAGACCATATTGTGAATGGCTGAAAATGCAATTACAAGAAAGGAAGATAAAAGCTTTATGAGATAGAATTCTTTTTTTCTTTTCTGTTTGCTGAATGTAAGTGTAGGTTGAGTTGCCTCTAAAGACGGCATCAGGCACTCAACTTGTGTGTTGTCAGAATGGGCTTCTTTGATATGGAAGCCTACCACAAGTGAGCTGATGAGTGCATTGCGCGTACTCGTGTGCCATCCATCGTAGGTGGATTTCTTGCGTGGTCTGGAGCGGCAGCAGCCGGCTCCACTGCCCAAGATGCTGCTCACCTGCTGGGAGCAGCTGCAGCTCCTCCTCAGTTTTACCCTCCTCCACAGCTCTCACTGCTTTCCTCTTGGCTTGCACTGGTCTTTTTAACTTCTAGCTTACTGGTTTCAACACCCCTGTCTTGCCACATGATTTGTTTTTTTTCAGGCAATTAACTCATCTCCTTGCGTCTGATCTCCTTCCAAGTCTGGCTGCGCTCATTCCTTTGTCCTGGTCAGGAATTGTCCCCTTCTCTGTGGGTTTCTGCACTTTGGGCTTCTCTATTTCTTTCTCTCTTTGACTCTATTTAATAGTCATTTAGCCATCTATTATAGTGTTTATGTGTATTCATATATAAACGTCAATGATGTGGCCTTGCAATCCATAGATTTTCAGTTTAAATTAAATTTGAACCTGATCATTTAACAAATACTAACAAACCCAAATGCTTTCTTAACACCTTCCCCTCTTTCCCCCCCTGACAACCCTCATCCATCATCTTAGAAAGACCCGGTTTGGACATCAACTTTCGTTTAATCGCTTCTTAGTTTAAAGCACAAAATTCAAGCCATCTTTTCTTGCCCTCCCTGTCCTCTAGCTACATTAAAAAGGAAACAAGCAATGCAAACCTGACACCCAGATGTAACAGACTTACATCAGACTCCTTAATGCATGCGGAATGAAAGAGTGAAGACAAAAGTTCATTCAGGGACAGCATTTACCTTGGGAAGAGTGGAGCTAATCTGCACTGGAATTGTATATCCCTGAGCGCAGATTTTGTGCAACTTGCATGCCTTTGGACTAAGCATGGACAGCATGCATGCCAGCACCAGGCTTGGTGCCTGAGCATCCTTCTTCAGGAGTGAGCCAGTGGCTGTGCAGCAGCCTTCAGCAGGGATTTCTGTGGCTGTCCTTGAAATCCTGGTGGTGGGCGGGCGGCCACCTGGCTGGACAGGAAGAGCAGTGCACAGGGGAAAGCTAAAAGGTCTCAACCCACTGCCTGTCCTGTGGTTTCATTCCTGAGGAGAGTGGTGAGGACTCAATAACTGTGGGCTTCATCCTCCTTTCTAGGGTGAAGCTGAATAAAAGAGGTATTTTGTGTTGAAAAACCACATCAGAAAATACACTGCAGGTTTCTCATGCATTTGTGCACCTCTTCAAAAGCCTCTAACAGAGTTTGCACCAGCTGTCCCCAAGCTGGCAGAGGTGGGAGCCTGGCCTCTCAGGCCAACAGTGCAAAGGAGCACACAGGAGACATTTACAAGGTCCCTTGCAAGGTCATCACCAATTTTTAAATATTTTTATTCTGATATAGACCTCACTTTTTGCATCCTTTTGACATTATCTTGGTACTCAATACCCTATACCCTTTTTGATTCACATCATATCATTGCTTAAACCTCACATTCTGCTATACATTGGTACTTCTGTACATATATGCCTTCCGTTGAGGTCCCCACCAGATGAAAGTCATTCAAGTTACCGTGGTGATTACCTACCTCTGCCACAGAAGAACTCTTTTTTTTTCTTTTAGTAAGTGTTAATAGAATCAGTAAAAACAGGAGAATGATCTTTAAATCACACAAAGATTTAATTCTCTTTCTTTTAGGTTAGATTTCCATCTAGATTCTCCAAATAATAGACATCCACTGTGCTTTTCCATGGCTTGCCTTGGATCAACACTCCTAAGAATCTGAATGCAGTTGGCAAACAGTGATAGCAGTGATATGGAAGAGTATAAAAGAAGTTGTTGGGAGAAAGGTGAAAGGAGAATTACAGTCAGCATCCGTGTGCCACACACAATAAGTTACAATTAAAAAATTATAACCACAGACAGAATGTAAGCCAAAATCCAAAGGCACCTGCAGAGCTTCACCACCAGACTCCAGTAAACCAGAGTAAACCAGTAAAAAATCAGTTTATCTGATGAACTGTAACTCAATGAGAACAACCTACAGAAGCTGAGGTGCCCCAGGTTTATTTTAGTGGAAGGAAGAAGGAAGGAAGGAAATACAGCTTAAGGAAAAGGTGTTTGTGAGAATGGTCTTAGAGCTTGGTGTCGCACCTGTACATTAAGCTCTATTGGATTGGGACTTGTAGAAAAGTAAAAATACAATTCCTCTGATATTCTCAATACTTTGTTAATGTTCAGGGCCCACAGAACAAAATTAATCTCCATAATGGGGTGAAAAAAGGAAAAAGGAAAAAAAAAGAAGAATCCATTTTTGCCCTTTCAGACTGCTGCCACACAGATCTTGGAGGTGGTAAAACTGAAGGTCATTGGCAGAAAGAAAGAAGGGAATACAAATGAGAAACTGAGAGGAGGACCCTTCCAAAGGGCATGGGAAAATTACAGTGCTCCTGAAAGCATGAGTGCCTTTTTCCTAAATGTCTCCTCAGCTGCTGCTTCTTCTGCCCCTTCTTCTCCACCAAAGGCCTGAGCCAAGTGTTGGCCAGACCACCCTACAGCAGGAGCAGCGAGGCAGGAACCTCTCAAAATTGTGAGTGGAAACCAATTCACTATTGGTAACTGTCACGGTTTTAATGGCCCTAATTTTACGCAAAGTTATGGAAAAATCCATGAGGAATAATCAAATCAGAGAAATCAGGGGACTTCTACATCATCAGCTTGCCCCCACTGAAAATGAAGATGCACCATTGCTGCACGGCTGGGAAGGCAGAGATCCCGCTGCCCGGTCTGGCCCTGACCCCTGGGCAACCTGAAGCCATCCCTTCCCTGGTGCCCTGGGGACGAAGCTGCCAACAGCCCCGGGGAGCGCGGTGACTCCCATCAGCTACGAGACACTTTGTGGGAAGCGGGTGTTGTCACTGACACCACGGTGCTGCAACATCAGCAGGAGAACGAGGTCACACGGGAGCGTCACAACAGCTTCTGCACCCGGCCAGAGCTGACAGTCGGTTCGCTGTACACATAGCTCCTTTCTAAACAGTTGTTTTATTGCTCTACCCCCTGTGGGTTCTTTGCATATGTCAAGCTTCAAGACTAATAGCCTGTGGCAGGCTGGATAGTCCACACAACATTTTTCCTCCGCTCTGATTAGATTAGCATATGCCTCCATCAAGAATAATTGTGCATAAAAATTTAAAGGGCAGTTTCCATGACAACTTGAGCGCATGACTTCGAAATTTGCCTTCTGTGAGCACTTTTACCAGTAGAACTGGGTTACTGAAACGCCTCATAGGGAAAGCCGGTCAAACAGGCCAGGTGTCTCGGGTGGCTGTATGGTGGGGTGATCTCTGCACCGTGTTCAGAGAGCTCCAAGCGTGCGCCTGGCCTGCAAACAGGACGCTCACTGCTACCACAGTTCCAATGAACTCATCAGGGAATTAATTTATGCTAAGAATGATGTTTCACGTGAAAATAATACATTTGGTCCCTCTTTATGGAATTTGCTTTGCATACTTGCTCTGGGGCCTCTGTCATCACCGTGACTTCGTGAAGAAACTGTCCCAGACAGCTGCTTTCACTGGCACTGTTCCCACACCCATTTTCTGCAAACAGATATGGTGGGGCTGACAATCCACAGCCATTTCTGACGCAGACAGTGTAACTTGGAAACAAGAATTGGTTGGGCATATTCAGTTTCTCCAGGGTTCTTTTCTGGAGCAGAGCAACCTCCAGTATTTTTTTCTGGTGAGCTTTGTGAACAGCCAAAGACACTTTTGTCCTGTTAAATCAATGTTTCTTTGGACACAGCTACTATTTTCATCTTACTAAAAGGAAACCAAAGTGAGAGAACATGAGATTAGATCTTCGCAAATACAAAACACTATTTCATGCTACATAAATTAATTATATTGAACAAGTCTTAAAATGACTGTGTTTTGGTGTTTACAGCCAGATTCCCCTGATCACTGGGATTCTGGAGGGACTTCAGAACACTCAGAGCTTGGTGTTTCTTCTCACCCATTTTATTCTGGCCTTGGTGAAATCTACAAGAGCTTTAATTAATCCAGCTCATAGATTTTGAGGTGCAAAGTATGTTTACCCACAGATTTCACACCATCTAGAGATTTTCCTTTTAGTAAAGTAGATGCAATTTCTATGAGGATTTTTCTCTTCTGATTAGTTAGTTTTAGCTACAGGCATGCATTCTTTTTTTCTCCTGGGATTATTATTTTCCTTCCGTACAGTTTCCAGAGGTGCATTAAAAATAAAATAAAATCTAATCAGCATGATACCATTTCTTTTCCTTCTGCTTTTAGTTAGCCTAATACATTATTTGTCTTGCAATGTGGTGTCATTTGCTACTAGGTGTAAAATGAAATCTTCTTCTACAAGTCCTAATTTTTTTTTGCATTTCCAGAATCCCAGTCACTCTTATTTACATCCTAAAAATGCTATTTATTGCATGCAAACAGAACACATTAAAAGTCAGCGTCTCTCACAACATAAACATGACATTGCCATTTCAGCCCCCTCGTTCCCAAGTACAGTGTATATCTAGTACTGACTGTGAACACCCATGGTGACGGTGACCACATCTGAAAACCTAGTCCCTATAAAGAGTAACCGCAGGGCTCTTTAACGCTACCTAAGACTTCATTTTTTCATTCTTCCATAAAGAAGTCATTCGGATTGCTACAATGACTTTTCAAGATTTGCCCATTTTTAGCAACTGCACAGCTCGAGAATTGATCAGTTGCATTGCCTTCTCACGTAGACAGCCATTGCTGAGTGTGGGGAAACATTATGCACTGAAGGTTGTTTCTTTCCGACTTTTCTGGGGAAAAATGAAAACAAAGTTCCATATTTACCATGTTAGAAATTCTTCTTTTAATGAGTGCTGCCTCTGTATACTGAGTAGGATAATTAGCATGATCTCAGAAGCACAACTTGTAATGACAGTCCTTCAAAAACGACATGCTTCCCATCGCTCCTTAACAGACTAAATAGGTTTTTTTTCTGGGTGAGGGCAGATTGCTCTCAGAAAGAGAAAACAGCAATCTGTCCCTTGGCGTTTTCATGGCTCATAGGGCTCAATCTGAACTGTCAAAATGGTTAAAGTTTGTGTGCGGAGGTAAAAGGAAATACTGATTTGAACTGAATACTTGCAAATACCCCTGCAAGAAATGCAACCTGCCTAATCTGATTGAATCACTATGAAAACACGTTACGTTTCAATATAAAAACTTAGGCTTTGTTCTTAATGGGAACCTAATCAGGTAGCTAATAAAACTGGCTTGGTACTCAGGGATGCATAAATGAAACAACTGCTCTCACGCTATGCGCAGAAATGGATGATATTAAATCTGTGGTCACTGCTGCCCTCCTGAACTTTACACCGGTGTGAACAATGCTCAAAACCACCTTATGCAGGCACATAGTGTTGATACAGACTGAAAACTCTGTTCAGCCTGGCTGGGGAAAGATCCCATTAGCTAATGAAGGTGTTTTTAAACGCCTATTTGGACCAAACATATCAACAACCTCAGAAACCATATAGACTCTTGTTATTAATTACTGTTGGTATACCTTCTGCCTCATGCCTCAGTGTGCCTCCTTCTTCCTCATGGTCTCGTTGCCAAGTTACATTGGCTTTCTATTCTTCCTCTACATCGTTTTAAAGTCACAGAGGAGCAAAAATGAATACGTATTATCATCATATTGTCCATGTTTTAAACCAGTAAAGAAATTATTTTGAACCTAGAAAATATCAATTTAAATAAATTGCTGGGAGTACACCTTCAGCCTCCCTGCTGGTTAGACCTGGAGACATAGAGCTGCATGAGTCTCACATCTGTTGCGATACTGGATCCAACAGCAAATACCAGAAACTGCCTATATTTGTAGTTACATGAGTGTTAGGTGAAAAACAAACCCTCAAGTCCACATTTTGGAAGTAAGAGACTGATAAAAGAGAGAGTTTTACTTAATGAATTTCACAGAGGAAGCTTCTCCTGAGCCAACCAGAACACAGAAGTGCTGAAGGTGAGAGGCAGATGTACCTGCTGCTCGATGCTCCGGCTTCAGTCTGGAAACTGGAATGAATGCTGGAGATGCTCAGAAAAGAGGATGTGTTGGAAAAGGCTCTCGAAATTGGGATGGAAGCATTTGCCAAATTATCAACTTGTGAGTCTCCAAATAGCTTCAAAAATCCTGCCAGACCTGGAACAGGAAAACTATTTTAAAGTACGTAGATAATGCGTGAAGGAGTAGAAATCAGAAACGTGCACCAGGAGGAGGAGAGTCATGCATTTGTCAAAAGGGTAATGTAAAAGGCTTGCCTAGATGGAAAATGGTGATGGCTTCTCTGAATAAAGAAAATTCTTCCAGCGAGGAGAAAAAGCTGGGAAGAATTTGGTCTGACTGAAAAAAGATGGAAAAAAAATATGGATTAAATTAGTGATCAATTTAATGGATTCTTGCCTGGGAGTTTCAGTATTCACTTATGACTCAGACCTCTCAGAATCATGCAATTGGCTTAGTCACTTCATTTTTTTTCCCCCAGATACAAATGCTGAACGCGCTCCCTGGCTGCTTTATCAACCATGAGCACACATTTCATACAGTGGTGAGCAACAGAGATAAATTGATGGTTCTGACAAGTATTGAAAGAAAACCCACAACCTGATTTCTCAGGAAAACACATTTCTCGATAAAACAAACACATAGGATACTTAGATTGAGCTCATTCTTCTCCATTAATGCTTGTGCTGTCCTCTATGAGGGTGGCTCTGACTATTGCCAAAATCCGGCTCTTGAAGACGGGGGTATAAAAAACCTAAAATCTATTTCCATTGTTACAAAGAAAGACCCTTTGCTCCCCTTATATATGTTTTCTTTATATGAGGAAGACTCCACCATGGAAAGGTAACAAGTTTTCTGGAAAAATCACTCTGAAATTATTAACAGAATGAGCAGAACACTGATGCACTTTGTTGCTTTATGAAAGGCAAAATGTACTTCTGCTGAGACCTAAATTGATGCCCCTCTGTCAGCCAAAATTTTCCTTTGCCTGAAATGGTGGTGGGTGGGGGAGGGGAGGACAGACGAAAAGAGAGGAGGATCTCCTTGAGTACAAAGATAGAGACAAGGTTTCTAACAGCAAGGGTACTCACAGAAAGCGTGATCAAAACTGACAGGTTCTCCATGTGTTTTTACCATTCTCTGGGGAGCTTTTTCAACACCTTAAAGCCCCGTAAATTACAGTCACTCTAATCTTGGCTTAATAGACCAGCATTTATCTTCTTGGAGGAATTCACTTTCTTTCAGGTTGTATGGTGTAATCCAAAGGATTCTGACATTGAAATGTTGTGTGCTTTTTTTTTTTTTTTTACTACCTCAAATACTTATTGAATGAGACCCACAATGAAGAATTATTAAATTCAGAAGCTGATTTGCCTATCCTTTTCAGCAATATCAGCAACTTTTTGCCCAGTCATCCTGGATGAGCATAGTAGCTGGCAGCTCTTATGCCTGTCCAGACTAACAAACAGAATAGAAAATAGTAGAAATAGCTCCAAATTGCTCTGATTGTCAATTAATAAATAAAAAGTTTATTAGGCACCTGAACAGTATACATTTACTGTTAAGACACCTCGGTTTCTTACACTCATTATAGCTCTATTCACTGTTAGGAGGTGACTTGTTTTAATTAAATTATGGAGCTTAGGAAGTGTCATGTTTGACAAAGTACTTTTTAAATGGAGATCAAAACCTCTTTTAAGAAGAAACAAACAATAAACACTTTTTTTTTTCTCTTTCACGTCCTTCAAAGTAGGTCCTATAGCTGCTATCTACCTAAGATGGTTTATGCTTTCCCACTTGCAAGTTATTTAAATACCTTAAAAATGAAGACAAATTTGCTACAACATTGTCCCTAAAGACCTTTGGCTTTCAGTGGTACCATCCCACCTGGGAAAGGGAGAGAAAGAGAAAAGAAAGAAGGAACAGAATACTAAAAACTCTCAGTTTGCTTCAAGCTGCTGAACCTAATTGAGAGGCTCCGAGGGAGAAAATCAAACAAAAATTGCTTAAATACTTCCCCACCACCCCACCCTCCCAAGAGGAAATTCATGAAAATGCATCATTACCTTTGAAACAGCAAGGAACAGGTACCAGAGGATTTCACACGAGAACAAAGTGCTGTGATACAACCATGCAGCCACTGGACACCCCCAGGTAAGCTCCACACCTGTGGCGTGTGCATGCATATGAAAATTTTCCTGCTGCTGCCATTTATTCCTCTCTGCATGACTGTTTCTAAGACATGTCTGAATCAAGTGTTTCTATTTTGTTTTTCCCCTTGGTGTTTTGTTGGCCTGTTGTAAATGTCCCTTCCCACACTCAGAGATACCAGCTCCATCATGCTCCTCCTGATGCTCTGCAGCCCCTTCCAGAAATCCCAGAGCCTTTTCACGGAGATCTAGGTCTCTCCTGGCCCTTGTTGAAAACCCTTTATGCAACACCAGGAAAAAGAAAAAGAAAGAAAAAAAAAATGCCACCTGACAACAAAGAAGTTGAAGGCGTGCCAGTAGAGCAAACTTATGACAGACTGTACTGGCAGGGACCTGCTAGCCTGGAAAGGGGATGGAGATGTACAAGCAGCAAAAGGCCACATTTGCCCTTTCCTCTGCATCAAACCTCCTGTGGCACACTTGGTCCATAAAATAGGAACAATCTCATTTATTAAACAATCTTCAAATTGATCTGTTAAACCCCCTCTGGTTTATAATTCTTTCACAATATCCATCTTGCCTAACATTTAGGGTTCCTAATGCCACAGGAATGGCTTCTAGGGCCATAAACCCCAGAGCTGGCACTTGACTTTCCATTTGGGTCACTGGCAAACCATTCCCTGCTCAATGTTGCTGACCGGCAACATTATTTCACAGTCCCTGCTACGCAAGAGGACATTTTCATGATAGAAACTAGCTAAAAAGGGGGAGGGGGGAAATTCTGCTGTATTATATTAATAACCATTTTCTATGAAAATTATTATATGGATACATTGATAACCATATCTATGAAAATTGATAACCATTTTCATAGAATCACAGAACCATTTAGGTTGTAAAAGACCTTTGAGATCATCAAGTCCAACCGTTAACCCAGGACTGCCAAGTCCACCACTAAACCATATCCCTAAGCAGCATTTCTTCATCTGAAGAAAGAACAGATGAGAAAGATTCACAACAATGGGAGATAAAGCAACTGTGTAACTCCAGTACTAATTTATTTCTACATTTGCCTGCACAGAACGGCACAATGCCCCTGTATAACAATATCAAAAGAGATGGAGTAGCCCTAGGAATTATTTATGTCTTCCTGCAAAACATTGCCCCTGCTCATGCGAAAATACCTCACGCACAGAACCTAACCAGATGTTGCAATATTTGCACGTCCTTGTAGAAATGTACAAAGAAACTGCTGTGTGTCCTGCACACGCAACAGTTGGAGGAATTGACTCAAAACATGTATTTGCGTTCCTTTTGAAGACAGAGAATACTGCCTTCAGAAACTGTTGTCAGCTGCTCTGTAGGATTTTTGCTTTTTGCCCAAACCTCCAAGCAGTACGCGGCTTCACGCGCAGCTCCTGTGTGGGGTTTGCTGCCTGATACTTGGACATGAAGACCCAGAGAAAGCTGTACCAGAGATGTGGGGAAGACACATGGCAGAGAGCTCACAGTGGGGTGAAATCCTGCTTAGCCTCCCAGAGCTGCATGCATCAGGCAAGGCTAGGCTCTTGGAACAAGGGAATTGTATTTATTTAGTTATTTGTTCAGCTTGCCAAAGGACTGACAGTGAACCTTTTGTCGCTATTCCATCTGTCCTCAGAGAAGTGTAACGTTGACACAGGAATGTCAGTGCAAATTCACAAGGCTTGTGCAGTGCCCAGCCTGTGCAAAAGCGAGGAGCCTGGGCTGTTCGGTAGCACCTTTCTTACAGGTAGTCATGTATCTGCGTTTGTGCCTATTCTTCGTAGTGACTTTAAAACTTGTTGAGTCAAACGTGACTAAATGATATAGCTCTGGCATAGATTCAGCTCCCTAATATGTTGTGAAACCAGAAGGTCAGGCAAAGGAGAAATGCTCCATTAGTGCTCCCTCACAGGGAAACTCACAGCTCATCTCTTGTCAAGTACCCTTAATCATAGGACACAGATGCATAGGAAATCTTGCTTCATTAATTCCACTTCCCACAGAACAACCTCTTTCATTATACACTCAAAAAGGAAAAAAGAAAAAAAAAAAAAAGTGTTTCTTAGTCCAATGAAACACTGGAAACTTCTTCAAAGTTCTTTCATGTTGGCTTCAATATGAGCTCAATTCTCTACAGCTCTGCACAGCCATTTAGGTGAGAAAAGTGAGCATTTAGAAATTGGGACTTTTTAAAGAGCCTGTTCTACAGTTTCCTGGCTATTATCCTCTGAAGAATTCAGTCACAGGGAGATGTTTCCAAAAGGTCGTTCTCCTTCCCCAGACCTTTACAGAAATTAGAGTCAGGCTTTGTACCAATGTAAACTGATTTGAATGTTCTGCTACAGGACATCAGCAATGATTATGGCAGCTAGGGCGCCTCAGGGGTGTCACTTTTTCCTTCTCAGCTAGAGGCCAGGGTGGTGCCCCAGTGGCGCTCCCTCCTACAGCTGCTCCTCACTAGGTCCTCATTAGGACCATTTGCTAAAAGAAGCCAATTTACTCAAAGCAAAACATATGTTGGCTTTCTGACTTGGTCTCTTTGAAGGGCAGACTTGGAAGAGAGTTTCAGTGGTCCCCAAAATGCTTCATCTTAGCACTTTCTGGGCAAAACACTGTCACATTTTGATTCATCATTGATTTTTAAACAGCAGCACTTAAAAAAACCCAAACAAACCAACAAAGAAACCAAACAAAACCCCAAACCAAACCAGCAACCCCATGGTTTACGATTCTTATTTACTGTAAATTTTGCAACAAGGGAGGGTAAGAGTCTTTAATCCAGAACTCACCCAAAATTCAGAACTTTAAGAGTTTCATGATGCAGAGTTTCTACCCTGTAAACCATTGTTCCTCCCTATCCCAACAGCCAACATCATCCTTCTGCTGTTTAGGTAATATTTACATAAAGTCCAGAAAACTTTTCCTCTACCTGCCTTCGTAGTCCTCCCTCTCAAGGTGCTATTGTGCCACCATGGATCACCAGGGACGAATGGGAGAGACAGAATGTTTCCTCAAATTTTAACTGCCATTTTAACCAGACCTCACAGGGGATGACCTGAACTAACCAGTTAGCTTTGTGCCTCGTGGCCTGCAATTCCCACTCAAATTCCCAAATGGAAAAAAAAAAATGAGCAGTTTTGGTGACAACCACTTCATTCCTTTAGGAACGTTATTTTAGACTATTTTCTTTCCTGGAATTTGCAAGAGACAGCTACTTCCACATCATTGTTGAATTTTAACAACTGAGAGACTGAGCTGCCACTCACGGACAGGCTCTGTGTAGGCATTGCAATGGCTTTAGACCAGTGGACCTATAGGTAAAAGCTTACAGCCTATGGCTTGCTTCCTGCAGTTTTCCCACTTGGGTACCAACAGTGCTGGGAGGACTATGACATTTTTGTGATTCTTTCAGAAGTCAGTGATAGTGTTAGCTCCTGATCCACTACTGTTGTGTTTAGAGGTTAGCACAAGACAAGTTTATTGCCCTGAAATGCAGACATTCTTATGAGTACCAGACAAAGAGCTACCTAATTTTGGGTAGATGGGTGGTATCAGGGTTTGCACCCTGAGCAAACTTCATGTGCCTTCAGTACCTCCACTGTTTGGAGAGGAGTTTAGGAACAGCTCACCCTTTTCTGATGCTGGTTATTGTTCTGAACCAAAACCAAGTAACAGAATGTGACTGCTCACCTGATTTACAGTTGGTCAGAAACACCACATTCTAGGAGCATATGCTCACAGTAACAACTATAATGACTGTGCTTTTCAGATACTTGATAACATAAAATCAAATTAGTGAAGGATGCGATCATTTGAGGTTGACGGCTTCTTTCATAAGACTCCAGAGAAACATAAGGATTTTACAGGCTGCAGTAAGAGAAGGCTGCACTTGTTTTGGCCCTCCTTAGTTTCACTGGAAGAGTTCAACAAATACACCACTGAATGCTATCACCTTTACTAGAAAGGCCTACACAGTCAATCCTGGAAGTCTTGTGTGCAAAACCTAACTTTATTAACTACATACAAGCTCTCAGCATGAGGCACATTTGTTTCTGGTCAAAGTCTGAACAGAGCTATCAGGGGCACAGAAAACCATCTGGATAGCAGCAGCACAGTTGCCATGTTCTGTGGATGAGGGGGATGTGCTCTGAAGGCATACGTAACCTGGGGTCTGCAGGGCACTTCTAGATGAGCATTTCCTGGTATTTTCCCCATCCTGAACCTCAGCTGCACGACACCCATAGATTCATAGACAGCAGCAGTGGAAGAGATCTGTTGTGGCACACCTGTCACACTGTAGGCCCCCAACAACATTTGAACTTCTCTTTCAAGTCAGCCTCTAAGATTTTCTCCTTTCTGCTCTCAGGTTGTAAGCAAGCTTTGGATCCTATCTTTCTTGTCCATCCAAACCTGTAGCTCATTCAGTCTCCTACATGGTTTGCTTTCTTTATTTTGTAAAACTTCCTTCTGCCAAAACCGACAAATGTACCAAGACCAAAGTTAAACACATCACTATGAAGGTGCATAGAACTGAGCCCTCCCACCCCCGAAGAAAACAAAACAGCTTGTGTCCCTGTGCTTGGAGGCAAGGGGCTGAACCTGGTCCACCCAGAAGCAGCAGACCACATAGCCAAGGACAGAACTGGAAATAATGCTACACCACATACCCAGAGCCCACACAGAAGAGAGAAGGAGAAAAAAAAAACCAAAAAACAACCAACAACAAAAAACAAAAAGAACCAGCCTGAAAACAAGCACACCTGCAGCATAAATGAGCCATGGTCTGGGTTTAAATGCAGCTTTTGTGCTGATGCATGAGAGGTGGGGTGAGGGGACAGCTACAGAGGTCCCAGCTAAGGCTTGTCAGGGCAGTCAAGAGCAATTAGCACCCTTTGGGGCCTGACTCAGACCTGCTGAAGGTCATTCTGCTGCTTGTCCACGCTTTTTTTGTGTGAACAGTAAACCTCTTCCTGCCTTTCAAAACAGTAGATCACATCCACACAACATTCAGTTTTGGCTGTCTGAAATAGAATTAAATAGTAGCTATGAAATAAAAAATAAATGCATGAAAGAGAAATGATCCTACAAAATCCTTGATTTTCATTAAGCTACCTTCTAGCTCAGAGAAAAACCCCATCTCGCCATTTATTTTGCTGCAATAAATATAACCGTATAAATAAATATCAGCTGCCTTTTCCTATTCTTTGGGGCCCGATGGCCTCAGAACTGGCTGAGCTTCACCAACCCCAGCTCTGGGACACAGAATAGCAAAAGAGGCACCTGACCCTGCACCAGACCGGGTTTCTCCTAGGTCTGATCTCTTCTCTAGGAGAGATCAGCTCTCCTAGCTGCATCTTGTGAAGATGACTCTTTTCACACCACAGCCATTCACAAAAAGGCCCAGATGTAAAGCAAAGCTTATTTACTTGAGAAACACTGTTTACTATGGTGTAAAAAGAAAATAGTCCTGATCCTTGTTCAGCTCCTAGCTGGGCTCTGAAGCCCTCAGACAGAGAGGTCCCTCTGGAGTCACCTCGCTGGTTACATCAGGCTGCCAGTGAGACGAGTCAGTACAGAGGACACTGCACCAGAGACTTCAACAGCGAAGTCCAGGTCAGTTGCATTTTCCTTAGCATTGTTTCCAGTAACCTTTCCCAGTTCTGTTGGTTTTAGAGAGAGCGGGGTCTTTAGTCCCTGTGCCCCTTATGAGACCCACCACGCACGAGGCATCCCAAACCATGTGACAGTTGAGAGGATGAGAAATCGAGTTACCTGGGAAAAGCAGAGATGTGCTTCCTGCATCACTCGCCTCCTGCAGCGGTACAACCTGCAATGGGCAGTTCCTTTTGTAGGACATCTCAATGCAGACTTCTTTTTCAGAAACAAGTACAGCTGAGGAGGGAAACTGCAGCCAGCTCAGCCCTGCAGTGCCAGAAAGCCAGTGGGAGAGCAACCACACCAGACCCAGAGCCCAGTGAGCAGGGCTAAATGCTTTCCGAGGACAGCCAGCCTCACCCAAAGCAGAAACTTTCCGGTTTAGCATCCATACGTGCTGCCTCACCCGGCACTTAAACGTGCTTCTTTTCACAAAGCGTTTCAGAGTTACAGATTAGGGGGAAGGGGGTTGAATGCTGGTACATGTCACAGATCAATTTAACTTAAAAAAAAGCCCCATCCCCCAAACAAGCGACAAACACCAAAAGGTAGTCTGAAAGTGTAATAAAGCTCCGTATCAACACGAACGTCAGCAGACCAACCAGTATTCATTCAGCTGGCTTAATGGACTTCCCTGCAGCTGCTTAACCAAATACAAACTCGGGTCAAAAACAGGGCTCCAGTGTGTGTCCCACATCTCACTGCATTACAGTACATGTAGGTGATGGACAGGAAGAAGGAGAGTAAAAGTGATCTTCACAGATAAACTGGTCTTTCCCCAAGCAAATACTGCCTGTATTCGGATGCCTTTGATGGTCTCTCACAACACATTATATGTGTATATATTTCTCATTTTGTAACCTTTAAGCCACTCCATTTCTTAATATTTACAGTTAGGCTTGCATCCAAAAGTGTTGTAGGCTCCTCATTTCTCTCAAGGTTTTCTCTGCCTGCCTCATCAAAGCAATTCAAAACTACACCGAGCAAAAGCAGAGAAGACTGGAGAAGACTGTAAGGGCACCTGGCTTGGCTTTGAACATGTGATTGAAGTTTTTAGGCTTGTAGTCCAAACTTTCTTAAAAGCAACTACAGGACCCCTGGGAGCACAAACTTGACACACAACCAGATTTCCTGAACACTTCTCTGCTGTGCTGCTGCCTCAGCCCCCAAATTTCATTAAAATGCCATCTGCCTGACATCTCTCCTCGTGCCACATAACAGACGTGCCACGCTGCTGCAGTGACACGTTGGGACCACCACTCACGTATACCTGCCCCAAGCACACAGATGGCTCTTGGGGTCTGCGCTGGTGAAAGCTGGATTCACGGCTCTGAATTGCAGGGAGCTACACGGTTGCTTAGACCTGACTTCTGTTTGCACACCCATTCCTAACGATTCCTGGAAAGCAGCAGCAGGACCAGGGGCAGAGATCAGCTTGTTTTGGGATGTACCATATTTTGAGCTTATTTTTCTTGATTTTCAAAGGTTTCCTGCAGAAAGGCCAGAAGCAGTGCAAAGACAATGTAATTATGTTTTTCTCATGCTTGAGGCATTTACCTAAAAAGTATCAAAATTTGTCTGAGTAAAAGTGACTGAGAAGAAGATTGCTGCCTTGTTTTATACTCCGTGCAAGATCATAGAATCATTTAGGTTGGAAAAGACAATTAAGATCATCAAGTCCAACCATTAACCCAGGACTGCCAAGTCCACCACTAAACCATGCCCCTAAGCTCCACATCTCTGTGCTTTTAAATGCTTCCAGGGAGAACGATCCTAGCATGCCCCTGGGCAGCTTGTTCAGTGCTATGGATGGCACACTCAGGAACTGACTGACCCAGTTCCCAGACCTGTGTTCTCCATAGAAGCACAGAATGGTTTGTATTGGCAGGGACCTTTGAAGTTCGTCCAGTCCAACCCCCTTGCAATGAGCAAGGGACACCTTCACCTAGATCAGGTTGCTCAGAGCCACGTCCAACCTGATCTTGAACGTTTCCAGGAGTGGAACATCTACCACCTCTCTGGACAACCTGTGCCAGTGTTTCACCACCCCTATTGTAAAAAATTTCTTCCTTGTCTCTACTCTCAATCTCCCCTCTTTTAGTTTAAAACCATTACTCTTTGTCCTATTGCAACAAGCCCTGCTAAAAAGTCTGTCCCCATCTTTCTTGTAAGCCCCCTTTAGCTGTTGAAAGGCTGCTATAAGGTCTCCCCTGAGCCTTCTCTTCTCCAGGCTGAACGACCTCAAGTCTCTCAGCCTGTCTTCATAGGGGAGGTGCTCCAGCCCTCTGATCAGTTTTGTGGCCTTCTTCTGGACCCCCTCCAACAGGTCCATGCCTTTCCTGTGCTGAGGGCTCTGGAGCTGGTTGCTGTACTCCAGGTGGGATCTCACCAAAGCAGAGTAGAGGAGCAGAATCACCTCCCTGAAACTGCTGGTCACACTTCTTTTGATGCAGCCCAGGATAGGGTTGGCTTTCTGAGCTGCAAATACACATTGCCAGCTCATGTCCATCTTTTCATCCACCAGCACCCTTCAGACCTTCCCCACGGGGCTGCTTTCAATCCCTTCATGCCCCAGGATGTATTGATACCAGGGCTGCCCTAACCCAGGCGCAGGACCTTGCATGTGGTCTTGTTGAACTTTATAAGGTTCCCATGGGCCTACTTGTCAAGCTTGTCCCAGTCCCTTTGGATGGCATCCCATCCCTTAGGCATGTCAACTACACCACTCAGCTTGGTGTTGTCTGCAGGCTTGCTGAGGGTGCATTCGATTCAGCTATGTCATTGTTGAAGATATTAAAAGGGTACTTGTCCCAGTATAGACCTCTGAGGAACAGCACTTGTCACCCATCTCCATCTGGACATGGAGCCACTGACCATTACCCTCCGGATGTGACCATCAAACCAAGTCCTCATCCACTGAAGAGTCCACCCATCAAATCCATCTCTCTCCAATTTAGAGAGAAGGATGTTGCGGGGACTGTGTCAAAGGCTTTACAGAATTCCAGGGAGATGACAACTGTAGCTCTTCCCTTGTCCACTGATGTAGTCACTCCATTGTAGAAGGCCACTAGGTTGTTCAGGCAGGACTTGGCCTTGCTAAAGCCATGCCAGCTGTCTCGGATCAGCTCCCTGTCCTCCACAGCCTTAGCATAGTTTCTCGGAAGATCTGTTCCATTATATTCCAAGACATGGAGGTGAGGCTGGCATATCGGTAATTCTCAGGGTCCTCCTTTCTACTCCTTTTCCATGTTAGATATATCTGGTATCTGAACCAAATGAGGCATCAAAGACCTCCATGCTCTACTGCTTAGACCCAGCCCCGGAGAGCTAAAATGAGACATAAGTTATGCACTTCATTCTATGTTGTGCTGCACACAGTTTTATCTTACAGGAGAAAAGTCCATGAAATTATATCTGATTACAGATTACAGAATCACAGAATCACCAGGTTTCATGATCGGTTTCAAAATCAGCCTACCAACAGCCTGGCATTTTTCTTACTCTCCAAGGCTGGCAAGTTGGTGTGTCTAATAAAGCAATTTTAATCCAATTTTCACTCAAAGGAGCTTGCTTGCTGGACCTTCTAACCACACAAACAATAACCAAAAGGTTTAACAGGAATGGAAAAAAAGAATCTACTCTTGCTTCTGACGATGATTGCCTACCACGGCAAGTGCGAAATAGTCATGTGTTTTGCATGATGCATTGGCTTGAATCTCATTACCAGCTGTCTTACTGAACACAATGCGAAGCCCAGTGGGGAACAGGGGAACGCACCAAGGGTTTTCCAGTCACTGACATATTCTCAAGACAAAAGAAAAGCCTATGGCTGAGCCGGGGTGACCACCACTGCTTATGGAACAGCTCATGGAAAAGTCTTTTCTGGCTTGTCTGACCCAGGATCTTAGTCCAGTTGAAGAATATGTGCAAGTTTCAGATAAATTTTTTCTTATCTCACTGCCCGTGTAATATTTCCCAGCCATTCCTTCTCCCAGAAGGTATGAGATTCACTTGCCTGATGGTGTATCTGTCTGTTTGTGTCCTGTGAAGACAATTTCTGGTCTGACTCTCCACTCCATTACCTCATATCTAGCGTGGTGTAACTCTGCTGGAACTGTTCGTGGCAAATGCTGTTATAACGGAGAAGAGAAATGGTCTCCTTGTGCTTTGTGATAGAAAGAAAGGTATAGAAAGATGGGAAGAAGATGTCGACGTTCAGAGAGTGTTTCTCCTGAGAGTGAAAACTAGTTGTGAGCAGAGAGGGGGAAAGAGGACTGTCCACGATCCTTCAAATGTGATCGCTTTTGTGACAAGAGAAACTGGAGAGGTGATCACCAAATTGTGGAACATTGCACAGAGCAGCCACCTACCATCTTTTCTGCAAGGAGAAAGAAAACTCCTGTCTTTGGCAGCGACAGTACCAATGGAGGCTGGGTTTCTGCTCAGTTTTTGAGACTGCAGCAGTCACTAGTTTGGACTGTCCAGGTCTCCTAAAACAGGTCTGGGCCTCACCTTAAGCAAGCTCATGATACAGAAATGAGTGCCTCACCTCAGGCTGCATAACTGTCCTAAACTAAAGCTATACCCCAAAGGGTAGTGAAGTGTAATTTGTTTCTCAGGCCACAAGCAGACATCATAAATGCTTCTCTGCTTCTGCACACCCAGGGACCCAGCTGAAGTGTATCTCACTGGGCATTTGCACGGTGCATTTAAAGACAACAGAGTTAATGTAATTTTTTTTACAAATAGGGAGATGAAAACATGGCTGTGCAGACACCGACGTAAGAAAAAATGAACAATTGGCATCGAAATTTGCATAAACCCAGAAACCACGTGCAACAAAACACCCACTTGTTAGATACCTGCCTTGTATTCACGAGATTAGGGGAAAAGTCTTTCTTGATTCTGTCTTTCAGATAAATTGCATGACACTACACTCTCGTTTTAAAGTGGGTATTGTCAGAAGCAAATGGCCTTTTGGCAACCATTTCCACTGGAACTGCTGCATGAACAAAGCAGTGTCCCGAGGCTGAGATGGGAAGTGGTGTGGATCCCAGTAGCATTTACCTATAATGTACATAGGTGTGAAATGTCTACCATCCACCCATCCAGATTTTGTTCATGGTCCTGGCTCGACAGCAGTCTTTGTCCATCCAGGGGACAGGCTGTGGCCCCCAGTAATGTACACTTTGGGGTATACATTACCCAAGGGTGTATATTGCTTACATAGTGCAAGTAACCATACACGGTAATGCATACTTAGGGGTGTACGTTACCTAGCGCTGTACATTCTCCTCACTGAGAAATAGTGCTGCAGGAATAGGCCTTAATGTTTCTCACCATTCTACTTAGTGATATCAGTGTCAGACCACTTTGAAGCAGATGGACTTTATTGCCATAACTGAAGACAGAAATATTAAAGGCTTCCAAAAGATGAATTCTGGAGCATTCACTTCACTTGGTGGCTCTCCAGTTGTGTTTGCATGCAGCATTGTCTCAGCTGTCTCACCCTCTCCGGTGCTGGATGCTGCAGTGGCCGCAGTGCAGGCGGGCATTCACCGGTGGCAAGTGCTGGATACAGTGGAAGGAGGACAGAAAGACTGCTAGTCAGAGCAGAAGTGTCGGGGAAGTACACAGCCTCTCACCTTGATGTGACCAAAGAGATTTGCAGAAAGCCCTTTTTGTTGTTTTCCCCCCCCTGAGATTTGTGTGATAAAACCTTGGCTAAGGGAAATTGGCAGCAGCTCCCTGAGGAGCACAATTCAGTGCAGGGTCCGCAGCAGGCAGAGGTCAGCTGGAGGCACCAGCCCAGCTAGCGCAGTCACACAGCACAGTGTTGTGCACAGTGCCAGCGCCGTCTGGAGCAGGTGCAGCTGCTTCCCCCGGTGCTGCTCCCGCTGCTCCCGCCCGCGCCGTCAGCTCCGGAGCAGCGGCCCGTTCAGGCCTGACCACTCGCAAAACCGCAGAAACACGCTGGACTTTCCAGGGCATGGAACTGTCGCCACAGGAGGCATGCTCCAGGCCTAGCGAGAAAGGTACCAAATTCTGAGAAATGAAAGGAGCACTGATGGCAGCAGTCTCAGAAACACCGGGAAGACAAGATCAAAATGCCTGATGCTGAGGGCACAGCACTGCCACGGTGTGACCTGGATTCCTGAGTGAAACGTGAACAGAAATAACTTCTGTGGATATTAATTACCACAAGGCCATGACTTGCCATGGTTGATCCACAGATGGAAATTACACGCTGCTTTCTGCTGCTCAGCACAAGAGTTGAAGCTAGTTGAGGGTGTCAGAGGTACCACAATACCTTTGTACAACCATTAAAAGAAATATCAGGCGACCTAGTAGCTCATCACTTACTCTGTGCACAGCATTGCACAGGCATCTAAACCATAAGGAAGCCAGAGGGAAGAGATTTAGTTCATTTTACAAAGAAACGTTAAGAAAAAATCAACAGAGGAGTCAGTAGAATGTGAGCAATAACCTAGAGGAAATACCAGCACAGCAGGTTTTTAGAGTTCAGAGAGAAGTTTTGCTTGAAACCAAAACACAACAGCAGTTCTCAACAATGAAATAACCTTATTTTTTTCTCAATGTGCATGTCAGTTAGCATCCATATATTTTAAAATACATTTTTGCTTATTGGTTTTCCACAGAAGGAAGGGAATTTTAATGGATAAGGGGGAAACGCAACACATCTTTTGAGTTCACCTCCTTTTGTTCTGTTTCTTTACTATCGACTATGCCCTTCTACCAGCTGTCAGACTTCGTAAATGGCATTTCTGCTGCTGACCATTACAGCTTAATCCTTCACACTGTATTCAATGTCTTATAAGGAAATGCTGCCTAACTTCATTGCTTCTTTATTTAGCACTTGCTTATTCCAGCTGTATAGCTCCTCATGCTTCTGCATACCGTTACCTCATTGAGATTCTGCTGCATTTCCTATCTTCTCAGGAAATGCCAAGTCACTGTATTTCCGCTGGATTTTGCGAACATCCCTTATCTTCTGGTTGCTGTATCTCTCTATTGCCATATGCTTTATTTTCCTCTTTGCTATAGGAGACATCCCAGAGCTGGGTGTGAAGAACTGCCAACAGTCTTCCAAATGTAGCCTCACCAGCTTGAGCAAAGCTAATTTCCAAATCTCACAGCTGAGAAATGTATATATGCATTGTAGAATGCTGTTGATTTTATTTCAACAGATGTTAAGCATTCTGCCAGAGAACTCTACACTGTACCCACCACTACCCCTCATTCCTACTTGAAAATTAACAGCATAACAAAACAATGCTAGGTGTGTGATACGGCTCAGTAAAAGAAAATAAAAAAGCAGAATAGCTAGCAAGGCTGGTTATATCCCCATTCAGCTAAACAAAAAGAAAAAAAAAGAAAGAAAAAGGAAAAAGAAAGAAATAAAAAAACCCCCAACCTCCCAACCTTTTTTTTCTTTGAGCTAAAAAGTGCTTTGTGGCCCACGTATGCAATATATGACAGTGCTTCCATTTGGAACATATTGCCCTGAGTTTCAAACCCCCTGCTCCAAAGTTTGTCATACAAAAGGGTCTAAAGGTTACATGACATTCTTCTTGATGAGAAGGCAGTTATATATAATTGAAATATTTAAATATACCAGTATATCATAAATATAACCACATAATGGCTTTAATCAGTCCAGCTTGGGTAACAGTTCAATAACATTTCAGCAATTGACATGGGCTTCAACACGCATCCCAAATATCAGCTAATCACAGGCTTTTGTGGGATAGTAGTGTAGTAGTAGGCAGTTAACTGGTACACGGAGGAAGACTCCTTTGGTACATAACGAAGTCAGACTTTGCCATTAGGAACCGATCATCTTAGTACTGCATTTTGATGATTGGCTAGTAGTTTTCCATTTGGATGGATAGGACAATATTTAAACATCAGAAATTTGTTGAAAGAAAAATCCAGTTGAGAAGATGGAACAGGAATTTTGCACATACACATGTAAAGGTAGGAAATAATGAAAAAAAAAGCTTCACATTTTTTTTCAGGTATTTAAAAAGGTTTTTTTTAGTCCTGGCTTCATTTCTACATTTAGTTTAAAAACCTCCTTCAAGATAAGAACAAGTTGAAAACAAAGGCTAACATTTTCATCTCACTAGTATAATACAGAATATTTCGACCTGTATTCCATACTTACACTCAGGTTCTTCCATGTCAAAAGAGCAGCATGAGTAGGTTTACAAATTAAGGAGGTCAGCTCCACCTTACTAAGTGTTTAGTGTAAACTGTGTTTTCTGGCACCGTACTTTAAAAGCTCTCAGTGTGTATAGCTGTGTCACGTAATCTGGCAATTGTGCAGGTATGAAAGTTTTTTGTGAAATGGGAAAGTTAAAGATGCATCTCTAAAACCTCCTGTGGGTTTCCAGCAATTGCCAGTAGCTAAGCAGTCTTTGGATCTCTTCTGGTGCTAGCAGAGTGAGATGGCACAGCACTGGGATCTGGGGTCCCTGACTCTTCAGGAAACTGTAATTTCTTAGAGCACACTTGGGCTGCCCATCTGGGTGGTTGCCGTTCAGCAGCTTTGCAGCTCTGCACCCTCCCCCTTGCTGTTAGTGACTTCAGATGAAACAATTTCTTTTATAAAATGCAAATGAGAATGTGTCAATTTCTTGATTATTATTTATTTAATTCTGGTGATGCAGAGTCATTACTGTTATTGAAATGTCACATAGGTGACCTTTCTTAAGAAGAAAAGGCCTCAGAATAGAGGAAATCGCTACCATGTTGTTTCACAGTTTCATAGTTGGCCTTTTCCTCTGTTCAGTAAGCAAAAGCTATCTTTTTTGTTTGTTTTATTTTTCTATTTTCTTTCATCTTTCAGAGCACGCTTCTGTTGCTGTCCACACAAAACCTTCAGCAAATTAGGGCGGTTTTTCCCCCAAAAGTTTCCTTTTTCCCCAACAGACCCGAGAAAATGTTTTTAAGGCCTTCTGCAACAAGTGAGAATGAAAATTAGAAGGACCGAGCAGACAAGGGAGCTTTGATTTGGAGAAAACTGGGAATGCCAACACTGGGAACAGGTGAAACAAAAGAAAGAACAGGCAAAATCATGCTGCAGAAATGTTCCTGGTGGACTGGAAGGCAGGTAGAAAATAATGTGGATCAAATAAAAGGGCCAAAATATCGCAGTAAACTCAGCATGTTAACACAGGTTGTGAAAGCAGCAGTATTTGTGCATTTTTGTGATATTGTCTTTACCATCAGTTGTCTGCAGACCAACAGAAACTGTTGAAAAGACACACTGAGTAGAAGAATTGGATCCTTCTGACACTTCAGCTGAGCAAAGCCACCCTGACTGCACTGCCTGTCCATTTAAACTATCACACCCCTCTGGCCTATCTCAGAAAAAAAGCTTCTTAAGACAGTACGTCACCGTTTACAGAAACAACAATGTGAGCTGTAGTTGGGTATCAATATCAGTAATACGAGTGGGTGATACTGTGACTCAAGAAGAGAAAAAAAAAAGATAGCCTGGAAACACTTTAGAAGCTGTGGATTGCAGTCTATAAAATACAGAAGTGCTTATGTATTTTGTGTGATGATACAGCTACTTGTAATAAATCTAGAAAGTGCACAGTAAGTATTTTTTGGCAGTCCTGAATATGAAATGCATATATAATTACCAGTCGGTGGCTATACCCAAATTTGCTAGTGCAAGTCAACACAGTTTATGAAGTGACACCATTCCTACAGTTCTCACTTCAATGTATGAGATATGTAATACTAACTTCATCAACATGCCTTTAGGTTATCCCTTAATATATGTCTTTTAATTTAAAACCTATTAAAAAACAGTGGAGAAGGGGAAGAAAGACCAAGTGAAAGGTAATCCACCAGTTGGATTATCCAAGCTTTCAGCATTTTCATCGTGAGACAAATATAATAAAGTGAACCAGTAAAATTACCCTGGTACAAACTTAGTGCACAGAAAGGTCAAACAACATCTGCATTTTGAATGAAGGAGTTTTAAATCTGATCTTGATCTTTCACTTCTTTTAGAGGGATTTAAATGTTTAATGAGAAAGTCTGGCAATCTCATAGAAAAACTGTCCCAAATCAAACATATTGGCTAATAGTGTCTGATTATTAACTATCTTTTTATGGTTAATTTATTAAATAGCTTTGTTCCTCTGGCTGTACATTCATCTGTTTTAAGGAGAGTATCCTCTGGAGGCTAGGTTTAGATTGCACAGGAGACAGAAACTGGAATCAGAAGAGACATTTAAAATGACAAGAATATTGAAACAAGAGCTCTGTTCCATAAATAGCAATGAAATGTATCATTTATGAAAAAAATTAGGGTGCCATAAACCCAAAGATAAATGCATGTGTGTATCTCTCTAGATACTTACGTGTTATTGAGCATTGCACAGATCCATCCCAATATATGTATAGACACACACACACATGCATGTTATAAGATAAATAATATATGTATTTATTACATATATAAAATAAATATTAAAAAAGATAGTGTGACATAGGTATAATCATGGACCTATGCACGTGTCTCATATCTGCATAAATTTGGTTTTATTTTGTATATGTCTATATTATACATGTTAATGCAAATATGTTCACCTGTAATTTATTTTACCTCTCTATAAATTGTACTTGGTACCCTCTTGACCTTGATTTTTGGCTATTAACTGCAGAAGAATAAGTAAGGAGGATTTGTCTGGGAAGTAAATGCTCTTTTATGAAAAATGGGGGAACTGCAAAATGAAGCCACTCCGAATATTATTTGTCTTTTCTTTTATTAATGGGCATAAGAACCTTCAGAAAGAAAAAAAAGAATAGTTGAATGAAAGAAAACAAGAAGAAACAGGAGAAAAATTAGAGGTTGGGGTTTTGTTTTTGTTTTTTCATTAGGGAAAAAATCCTCTCGCCAATCCTATCCCCTCAGTTCCCTTATAAAGAGAAAATACAAAGAGAAAAGATGGGTGGTTTGGAGTGACACGCCCTGTGTGTCACCGGAAGGGTTGATTTGAGCCCTAACCAAACCGCCTGTGCAGAGGGAAAAGGGAGCTGGGATAAGGAAGGGCTCTGGGTCGTAGTGATGTGTAGGGATGATGGTGGAGCAAAAGAGTTGAACCGCCAGGCACGGTGGGACGTGTGTGTGCATCATGCCAGCTCTTCTCTTGCTGTGCCAGCTGCCAGCCCCTGGCCAACCTGAAGAAGCTCATCCGTTTCTCCTGCCAAGCTAAGCTACCTGCCATCCCATGTGGAGTCAGAGCAAGTACGAGGCATCTCAGAAGCAGCTGACACGCTGGGGCCCAGGCCCTCGCTCCCCACTCTGCAGCTTGTCCCACGCTCTGAGGCACGGAGGCAGAGGAGCTTCATGAGCCAGTGCCTCTGACAACAGTGGATCACGCATCAGGGCTGACGGAGCTCTTCAGCTGTAAAATACATTGAGCTCTCCTATAATGCCTGTGACTGTATGACCTCGGCCATGTCTCCCACACATGTGACATAATGTGACACAAGTCACAGGCGTGCATGCTGCCAATAAGAGAAAACCAAAAATGTTCTGCAGAATTTGTGATGATCATTCTGGATGTGTGATACAAGGTTGTTAGGAAAAGTCCCCACAGCACTAGAAGCCTACTGCTCTGGGGTGTATTTTCCTGAATGTTTTCCTAGCCCCGGATGATTTACTTGCAGTGTTTTTCCCCAGGTACTCTAGTGAAAGGCAATAACATGTTTCTTTAATCTCACATGTTGGCCTGTCCAACTGGCAGCTTTTCCAGCACCAACTCTGAGCTCAGGGGACCACTTAAAGCCTCGTTAAGAAAATAAACTGAAAGCAACTGACAAATGTGTGCCTAGATGGTGTGTTTGGGGGAAGTATTTTATACCATTTTATCATTACTCTTCCATCTACCTGTTTTTAAAACAAATCAGTATGGTTATATCCAGACTTCTGTAACTCACAGCATTCAACAACAGGACAGCAAATACAGCAGCCAACTGGAAATCCCACCGTTCCCTCCGCTTTCACAAAAGCTCTGCTAAAACAGCAAGTGGGCGAGCACCAGTGATTGCAAGCTCTGTTAGTCCATATCGGTGCAAGCAGGGTATCATCACCTGTGCCAGTGTCAACAGCAGCCTTCATGGCCTCCAACGGCCTGTGGGGTGAACCCGGGTCTATTACTGTAACACAGATGTCCCACAGAAACTGGGTGAAGGGGAACAGCGAAGTGTGATGGTGAAGTTGCTCCCAGACACAAATTTGGGGTGGAAAGGTCTGTGCTTAATATAATGGTTTAGCTTGGTCTCTGGTGGAAAATGATGTGCCAGTCCAGTGAGCCTGATTGTTTGGGTTACCTGAGCCCTGTAGTATGGTATCCTCCTCTGCGCTGGGCCCTGGACCACTTTCCCACTGCTGCAGAAAGCCCAGCGGTACAGGGGTGCTTGCACCATTAAGTCGGGATCCCTAGGGTTCTGTTCTCAAAATGCAGTCGGACCTCCAGGTCTGACACACAGTTTGGGAGCTGACACCTGAAGGGCTTTGTGAACACCCTGGGGAATGTGTGAAAACAAACCAGACACCTCCCATCGCTCAGTGGCTGGAGGGTCTTCTCACAAAAGTATTCCAAAGCTCATCACTTATCATCTCTTTTTTTTTTCCCCATCAGACATTTGGTTCCTTTTGAAAACATTTTGCACTGCAATCTGTGTGCTGGCTTTTAAGCTCCCAAGTCACATTAATTCCTACTAAGCAGGGAACATTTTGTAATTTTTAGGAGTTTGTTTCTAGTTGCATGCCATCTTGCATGGCTGCTGGAAAGAGTAAAGAAATGGATGATTAGCCATCTTGGCAATTTGAGAGTGCTGATGAGTGTTAGTTTGTGCTGTAGTGACTATGGAAGAAAGAATAATGCATTGAATTTTAACGTTAATGCAAATCTTAAATAAATATAAAAGTGCTAAACTGAATATTAGCTTTTCCCAGCCTCACAGATCACACCCTTAATTCTGAGCATACATATGGTTTTTCTGCTTCTCTGCAAAGTTAAATGCTGATGCTACCTAAAGATCTTTTCCTTCCACAACCACTTCACCAGCTTGTTCTCAATATAAGTAATGACACTAAGTCTTCCACAGAGGTGACAAGTGCATCATCACCTTGAAATGTTCCTGAAAATACAGCTTTTCTTTGCCTAACAAAGGAAAAGGTTGTGAGCTGTCAGTTGGGATGCCAGTTCCAGAGGTGACCCACAACACCTGCAGTCCAGTGAAAGGGAAGCGAACAATCCCTACAAGACTCCTAAGACGTCATACCAATTTTAAGGTGGCATTTGGCTGCCGAACTGCAAGACTGAGAATCTGTGTCTTTTAGTATTGTCAGTCAAGAGTCTGCGCAATTTCCAGCAGAGATGCCGTATGTGCAAAGGCTATGCCCTTTGGATTATATCCTAAGCTTTGCATTCCTGGCCATTCGTGGGACAGAACCTGAGGTGCTTTTGATAGCATATCAAGATCAGCTGCATCTGCCCTGCTTCAGGGATTCTGTAGGGTTATGCAAATCCCTCTTCATAGGTGAAATACTGGTAGCTGGTAGAACTAGTGCCTGTGGAAGTATGTCATGGATGTTGCCTGTGAATACTTCAAGCACAGCTTATTTTACCAAGCAAGTTAATTATACGGGTTCTATTTTAATTGGCAATAAACCCAAATCAATCTTCATATCGAGAAATTTCATAAAGCAAGTATTGAGCTATGAAACAACCTTCAAAATAATTAGCTAGAAAAGGAAGAAAAAGAGGCAATAGCATCATTTTAATTGGAAACAAGTAGTTTTAAGAAAGGAAGAGTGAGTAGATCCCGGTTACATATGTACAGTGGATAAAGAGTCTGCTAGCGAGCTCCAGAGGCAGTCCTTTTAAATTAACGTGAATGAGTACACGAAAACAACAGGTAAGAGCATCCCAGAGAAAACAGTTTTAGCCTTCGGCAGCAAGGCTTAATTTAAGGGTACTGCTCTTGTAGCCTCTGCCACTTGCTTAGCGGAACTAGTGAATTCTAGCTATAAGAGTGACAAAAAGAAACCACCATCTGTAAGAGACAAAGACAAAACGCACCTCAGCTTCAACATGCCCTTGACTAAAGCCCTTACAAAGCCCTGTTAGAACAAAATGTATGTGATTATGTGGCCAGAGAACTGCAGATCTGAGGTACCTTTAGTATGATATGCTTGTGAAAGAACTTATTTTTCTTTCTGAAGATTCAGAAGGAATAAATGTTGACAGTGGCTGTATAAAAATAGTAAGATATTTTCAGTGTCTAAGTTCCTGCTACTCTCAGAAAAAGAAGAATGAATGAAACTCAGTTAGAAAGGTCATTTGGACACTGTTATGGATTAATACACTACCAATATTTTAATCCATGAATTGCAAAAATGCACCCACAAATATAAAGATATGCACATGGAGATATATATATATATATATAATATATATATATATATATATGTATATGATTTTTTCATTTCAGAAAAATAAATCCAAAGCAGGAAAATCGGATATTTGTAACCTTTTGTCAACAAATTTCTTTTTAGCTTGGGACCTTGCTATGCCAAATTGAAGTCTGAGCAAATTTACATGGTTTAGAAAAAGCTAATTTTAGAAAAATTATGGTTTCATAATGGAAACTGTGACAGGCCTTTAACGGTAGCAGCAAGAACAACTAATATAATAATACATCTTAATGTATCTTCTTGGAAAACATAATTGCAAAGCAATTAGATGTAAGACTCCCTACCTACCAGCTTCCTCCACCTCCCCCAGGAGAATGTTGACACCCATATTAAGATTAATTTTAAATTAGCTGGGAAAGAGTCATGCTGGCTCCGCAGTGTAGTAGATCGTCGCATGTCTTTGCAAAGCTGGTTCCATTGGCTTTGAGGCAGTGGGCTGCAGACAGTGATGTCCCTGAGGTTTTGCAGGGTGAAGGCTGACTGGGCATCACAGGGCTGCTTAGTGGTCAGCTTTCAACAGCCTTTTGGCATCTGGAGCTCATGGCATCTGGAGCATTTACTCCCTGCCATCAAGCTGTGGAGCACGGTACCAGTCACCTTGGCTTTTTGGGACCACAGCATACCTATCAGCAGGTCACACAAACCCCTGTCCCTCCCCTCACCCAAACGGGTCACACTGACCAAACTACTACGCTAGAAGTCAGGTGCCAGAGGTAGTTCCTTGATATTATGTTCCAGAGTTTCATTATTGTTGTTTTTTCGAGGCCAGAGAATATGAAAGGCATAGTGTGCACCTTAATACTGGACTGATATGATCCAGTCAGGGTATGACTGAGCAGAATTACTCCTTGAGCTTCACTGGGTTTTGTGGATCTAAAAAGCCAGCACAGACGGCCACTCTCCCCGGATCCTGTTATCTTTTGTCCATAGCGTGCTCACTTCACTTTCTGGCTATTCCTGAGCACCTCAAAAAGCCACCATCACAGAAGTTCCAGTGTTACCATTTACATTTTCTCTGGGTGCTTGGCAGAGTTAGTACCCTGACTAGTCGTGTTGAAAATTCAATGGCAGGGTTGGTGTCCCGCTCCATCCTGTGCAGCTCTCCTTGTGCAGCTCGATACCTGTGCAGCTCCTGTACCCTGACCAGTCCTACAGAACTTCTGTACCTAATCAGTCCTTGGACTGGCTCTGCAATTTCATGGGAAAAAAGCTTGCATTCTGACTAGGGCTTTGCAGGGTGTGTATCACTGAGACGTTAAACAGAAATATGCCTGTCATTTTGTTGTTGATACTTGGGATGAGATAGAGAAAATGTCAGCAGAGGATGAGCTGCTAGCAGCGCAGAGCTCTGCATCCCATTCTTTTTCTCTTTCTCTCCTCTTCTTCCTGCTTCTGTGTACCACTTGCTGCTCCTGTCATATATTTCCACACTGGTCTTGAAGCCTGTCGAGGCCTGAGACTTGAATACAGGCTAAAACTTCTGGTTATAGCTCCTAATTTTCTTCTTTCTTATTTTGTCACATTTGTCACTGGGTTGGACTGCACATCCACCGTTGTTGCGACGGAGGGAAGACACAGTCACTCAATATGAGTGATCAGCAGACTTCGTTTATTGTCCCTTACAGTCACCTTTTATGCCTTCTTATAATTAGCTCATACATATTACAAAAGTTAAGCTCATTATTGGTTAGTTGCCTAAATACCAAGCCCGCCCCTAGTTTCTCTTCTGTAGTTATCTGTTCCCACCTGCAACATTCTTTTCCCACCGAAATCTTCCTGTTACTGTGTAACAAGGACAGCCAAAGACAGTGTATTTTGCTTTACTTCAGATAAGCTGAGAGCGATGTGCATTTTTGTCCAGCCAGCTAGACTATGTCTATGTGACCCTTTTCAGCTAGCCAGTTATCCACACACCGTCCCTAAAAATCCTCACTATTTCCCACCTTCCACAGCAGCTGGGATGGGCTTCAGGTTGGCGCTCACCCCCCTGACTGTCAGTTCATGGCTCAGAACAAGGCAAGTTGTCCCCAGGAAGAGTTTTATCTGAAAACTCCTACAGGTTACGGCTCTCCTGTTCATTTGTGCAGATTTGATACAGACATACACACTTACAAGAACACTTCCCCAGCAAAAACACGTATTCTGCCTCACTGCATAACACAATCCAAGTCTGTGAAGTACCGCTAAGAAAAGTAATACTGCCTTTGATAGGGAAATTGATGGATTCTAGGTACTCTGACAGGAAATAAAGTGTCAAACTTCTTTGTGCCTCCATTTTGCTGTAATTACAACAAACCCAGTGCTAGACTATTTTGTCTTAGGTATGTTTATTTTTCTAAAAGGATTTAAACATCTTGTTGTTAAGCAATGCTTGCTTTTTAACTTGCCAACAGAATTACCAAAGACCCTACCCAAGAACAGCTTTCACCCTACTCTATAAATGCATAAGTTTTGAGGCAACTGCCTCTCTCTCAAAAACATGGGAGGCTGGAGAACTTCTTCTCACTTACTTGAAGCTATCTTACTTCAGACTGAAAGTTTGAAGATGCATTTTTGCTGAACACTGGCAAACACCTCTGAGCAGGTCACTCATGCCTTGGGGATATAATGTCAGATATTCCTTTCAAAGGCAGACTATTTCAGAAAAGTCTTCTGCCAAACACTAGTGACACATGATGGCAGGAACTAATCAGACACCACTTACTTTTGAAGAAATAAAGTTTAGAGTTGATCAGCTAATGCCAGATAGAGTCTGTGCTAGTGCGGAAAGGCAGTTTCCCACTAAATGTGGTGGAAAAGTAGAAGCACAGTGTCTCAGACCATCTCTGACCAAATCAGGACCCATGGATGAAACAAAGGCATACAAGATTTCCTAAATTGTGACTGCTTCATTAATCCTATTCTAAACATTGACATAATATGCGTACATATATGGTTTCTTTCTTTATGGGGAGCTGTCCTGGTTTCACATGGGATAGAGTTAATTCTCTTCTCCATTGCTGGTTCAGTGCTGTGGTTTGTATTTGGTGTGGGAATGATGCTGACAGCACACTGTTGTTTATGGTTGTTGCTGGGTGATGTTTACACTAAATCAAAGACTTCTCAGTTTCTCAGTCCCTGCCAGCGAGAGGGCTGGAGGGGCATGGGAAACTGGGAAGAGACACAGCCAGGGCAGCTCACCTGCGTGAACACTCAGAGGTGTTCCATGTGACAGCACATCATGCTTGGTATATACACTGCGGGGGGAGGTGTTGGCGGGGGCTGCCGGCCGTTGGTCAGGGGCTGGCTGGGCACCAGTCAGCGGGCAGTGAGCGGCTGTACGGCTGTACTGTGCAGCACTGGGTTTCTTTTCTCCCTTCCCTTTGGAATCTCATTCCTCTCCCCTTCTCTTTTTCATTATAACTGATATTGTTATTGTCTACTACTACTACTACTACTACTATTATTATTATTAGCAGCAGCAGCAGCAGCACAACCAATTATGTTTTATTATTATGTTTTATTTTATTTCCATTTGATTTTTAAATTGTTCTTATCTCAACCCTTGATTTTACATTCCTTTCCAGTTCTCCTCCCCATTCCTTGGGGTGACAGGGCACTGAGCAAGCGGCTGCGTGGCACTTAGCTACTGGCTAGGGTTAAACCATGATGGGAGCTTACATGCCCGACAGAGTAGATTTTTAAATGCTAGTTTAAAAAGGGATTATTATGAACAGGATGGGGGAGACGGGATTCATTCCTGAGGCTGGATATGAAATCATTCAGCACAAGGCCTGTGTCTTTTACTGTAATGTCATGGAAGCTAAGGAAGATCATACACCTTTCTTCCTCTAATTAAAAACCCCTTAAATACATAAAGGAATGTAGCCTAACTTTCACATTTCAGATTATGAAATAGATTTTATATGCCTCCTTACATTTTTAAAATCCAAAATTATTATTTTATTTTTTCAAGTTCAATTAAAATATTTAATAAATGTAAATAGCAATGCCACAAAAAAATGCTATTCAAGTGGTTAAAATGTTTCATAAAAAGCATTGCATAAAAATTTTATAACTATCTCTTTTTTTCAGAGGCTGCTCCTATGAGCAAAACTATGTGATTATAAAAAAAACTTATGCTGAGAATGTCTGGATCTCAGACACTTATTTTTATTGGTTACGGGGATACTTCTGGTGCACTGCAGAGCTGGAATGGCATCCATAGAGATTATGCTGTATCCCTACCGAAACAGATGCTGCTGTGAAAAAAATTGCTGGCTATGGTGCCACACGTGTTGGTATCTCCAGCCACTCCTAGTCTAAACCGGCTGAGTCACATGGGAAAACGCTTATGTGCCTTGCCACAGCGCTCACAGCCCTGCACAGGGCTGGTTACAGCTCCAGGGTTTATGATGCTCACACAAAACAGAGAATTGCATTTGGCATTCAGTGTCAACACCACACGCATGGAACTAAATTGTTCTATGTCAGGAACCCAATAAACTGCTAGGATCTGAGCCAAGATGGAAAAATTTCCAACTTGTTACAGACTTGGCACATGCACTTCTCAAGTCTCTGCCAAAAGCTGCCCTCAGGCTCTGCAGGACTCTCAGAAACCCCTGTTCACCTCCAGCTGCTGCCCAAGCACTGTGACGGTGTTGTGTATGAAATGAGTCTTCTTTGCATGAGTCAGCCCAGTCAGGTTAGCGATGCTGTTGACAGTCAAGTCCCACGGAGTCACCAGCAACTTCAGTAAGCCTCAGCACAAGGCTCCTAGTTACAGTTTGTCCCTGATCCCTCAGAAACGTGTTCTCCAGTAAATGCCAAGTTGTCACCAAAAACTTGTGCTTTGACAGATCTGTCACATGGTGTCACATATGAATGAATAAAGAAATAGATAAATGATCAGATAAGCAGAATGCACACAGAGTCCCATGATGCAGTCTTTTTCTCACCATCCCTGATAAAGAAATGACTGAGGAAACACTACAAGACTGGAGAACACATTACCAGTCTGTAGGAATTCTGACATCGCACACTGACAAGGCCTTTGTCTGAAAAGTTTAATTAATTCAAGAACTAAGTGATCTACAGACTATTGGAACTGGCTGAAACCCTAGTGTATAATAAAGGCAGTGGATTGTAGATACATAAAATACACCTCTATACGTCGTCACATAAAAAAACCCCACCTTGCTAGCTAAAAGAGTAGAGATTAAAGAAAACAAAACTCATCCAATCTGTTGTTTTATAGTAGCTTTTTAGGCAGGGAAAATTGAAGAATTTCCCTATGAGACAATGTGCTCCCGGTAAGATTCAGTTCTCTGCACGTATGGGTACTCTATGGGCATATGAGCTACAGTCATCTTCAATACTCACTGCAGGGGCAATACCAGCAATTTTAAAACACTGATCACCGTGGCATCAAAGCCCAGAAGCCACCTCAAGCCCAAAGAGGACAAGCATCTGAGGATCGCTTTACTCTTCCAAACGATATTGCTAACGCCCTGGGAAATCAGGCGTGCACAACCGAGTCTGGAATTGATGAATTGACTGGCACTGGGAGCTGTACCTGTGTTTTGGGGAAAGGCATGTACAGAAAATTAGGCAAGAGCAAGTTATACCTGTTTCCATCATTGTCATTAATGTGAATACTGAAGGTGGAAACGCGTCATGGCTGCTGTCCTCCTGCAGGCTCGCGGTGCTGCGCTGCCCGGGCTCCTTACGGCGCTTCCTCCTCCCCGCACGCCTGCTGGGTCACCAGTCTGCAGGTACCGTGGTAGCACAGGCTTTCCAAAATGGCAATTTAGCCTCACAATTCCAAGAGGAAAACAACAAAGTCTGCTTCAGAAAGGCTGCCTCAGTCCTTGGAAAACAGGGGAGTCTCAGCAGAAATCCTGCCAGGTGCAGTGCTGGGGGCAGACGGGCTGTTGCCAGCTGCTGTGAAAAGCCTTTGCCTCCAGCTGCCTTGGGGCCCCTGGCAAACACCAAACCTTCAGGCTGCTGGAGACAACCTTGCTCTAAAGCTCTAGTCTTTTCTGCCGCTCATCAAACGCACGGGACAGTGGGCCTACACACAAAGCTCTGCAAAAGTGTTTTGTTTGAAAAAGTTGGCTTTTTTTTTTTTTTTTTTTTCAAGAGAGAAACAGTGATACATGCTTCCTTTCCTCATCAGTAAGAGGGAAAGGTGTTTCTCTAGTTGCTGTTTTTAAGATTTGGCAACATTAAATAATGCCAATAGTTCTTTCCTAGCACTTGCTCTTTAGTTGTCTTTAAAATAGAAACAAAGAAACAATTAAGCAAAAGCATCAGGAGACTGTAGTTTGGGTTAGGATGGGGGAATCCAAACTGTTTTCAGAATTCTGGAGATTGTTGGATGTGGAATAAGCTTCAAGAGTACCTGAAGTGCAAAGAGCCTGCACCTCTTCTTAAACAAACAGGCCAGATCTGTGTAGCTATGCTAGTGCTCACAAGCTGCAGGTGTGGCCACAGAAAGCTTCAAACAGGCTCCCAAGAGTAGGTCTGGAAGGAAGGTAAAATTGGCAGGGGCGCTCACAGCAATGCTCTTTTATTATCCCCATCATTCTGCTTTGTATCCCAAACAACATATTACACATTCTTCTTGTGTGCAGCAAAAAAACCTTTAAAATTCAGTGAAGCACGTACGTGGGAAACTACCAGCCTATATGAATGGGATTTTGTGTGTGTATAAAAAGCCTGAACGTCTGTTCCTATGGCATAATAAATGCAATCGCTCCTCCTAGACCCACGACCTTCCAGCTTCAACCACTGCGTACAGAAGTATGAAAACCATGAATGTTGCTCCAGCTAAACCAACCCTTGTTTTATATTTCTACTCAGAATTACAGTATATAGTAACATAGGAAAGGGTGCCCTAGTAAAAGAGAGGCAGTATGTTTGTAAATACAAATTTGTTTATGCCACCATCTTGAGCAGAGTTATTCCTGCTCATACGAGGAGCAGAATGTACAAAAAGCCACACACGTTGTCCTGCTTTGCACAGGGGTGTATCTATTAAGGCTGCTTGTGTCTAATGTCCAGCTTGAACGTACTCTGCAGAACCTGGACAGACGTCACAGAGGAGCATCTCGCTGCAGAAAGGAAAGGCCATGCCTGGGGTGGAGCAGCTCCCCTCAGACAGCAGATGGCTTTCTTCAGGGGGGTGGAAGAACTGAAAGCAGAAGAACAAACACTGTTATCTGGGAACAGTGCAGCGTTCCTCCTTGACTGGAATAGTAATGAAGGGTGAGCAATTCCAAGAACAGGGTTTTCTTTTGGTTCCAAATGCAAGAGAATACACTTCTAGAGCACCAGCAAACAGCAGCATCTCATTCCCAGACGCACTTTGAAACCAAGGGTCAGTTTGCCTGTTTAGAAAGATGGGGACCACTGTGGCAACAGAGGCAGTTTAGCCTTAAACAATTTCTCTTGCTAGGAAAAAGGAGGACTTTAGACCAGCCATAGCACAGAGAGGCACAGGAGACGTGCAAGGCAGTCAGCTTGTACTAGTAGATCCTTGAACATGGCTGTCTAAAAGCATGGGAAAGTATCCTTATCATCAAGGTAAAAAAATATTGTGGCACTGAAGAGTGACTCCCCCTGAATGATGAAATCACCCCTAAGACTGAGCACAGCTGACTTGCATATTTGCAGCTACTGACGGCAAGTGACGGCAAGCCCTGGTGCACAGGCAGAGAGAGAAAGGAAAGACTCTAAGAAGGAAGATGCTTTGGTTGCTTCCAGAGTCTGTGATGGCACACAGCCGTGCAGAGAGGAGGCACCACGCCCTAAGCCTGATCTTCTGCACCCCAAAGTACTACACAAATAACAGCAGTCATGCTTAAGGTAGCAGAAAATAAATCAAAGCCTGGGCACAGCGAGAAGTTTGCTACAGACATGTCCATAACCCAGAAGATTTTGTAGTCTTTAAAGGTCTCACCACTTACTACAACAGTGTTTGCTAAAGACCAAACATTTTGAGAGCTAAATCTTTCGGACGATAGTCACTTGAAGTGAGTAATTTTGTTTGTTTTTCAAATCAAGCCAGAGTCTTACCTGTGCTGTAGCTACAGATCCACAGCCTGTTCCAGCTGGTTGCGCTACCTGGCTGAAGTCAGTATCTCTCTGTGTGACACAATTTTAAGAGAATTGCTCTGTCATCATTAACGCACCTACCCATCCAATAGTCTGGGAAGCCAATACTCAACCATCCTCTGGTTGTGCTCATGCTGAGAATGTTGAGACACAGGAAAAGCTTTAACAGAAAACACAGCCAAGGGAGGTTTTTACCCTAAGCACCATTATAGCCAAAGACACCGCAGGGGCAACTCTGCTGAGAAGAAAGCCTGAGACATTTTCTCTTCTTCTCTCATCAACATACACACTGATGTTCCAATTAATCAGCTGCGTGGTGGCCTTTCTAGGCAAACAATTGTTTACCTTAACAATCACCTGCCTCCTTTTCACCTTGATGGAAGGAATATGTTCTTCCTTTATGTCCTGGTGCTTAACACTGACAAGAGTGTCTTTGAGTAATTTACATATGCTTCATTTGCAACACCATTAAGAGCAAGAAATTCTATCCCCTCCTCTGCTTCTTTTCACCAGCGTTTACCTGATTCCAAAAGCAAAGAAATAGCTGTACGCGGTATTGACTCTTTCAAGTTATGTAACTAATAGCGATGTCTTTATTACAGAAATAACAAAAGCTCCCGTTGGAAAGTAAAGCCTTTCATGCACAAAAAGGTTTTAACAAAGCAGATATTTACATTCAGTTTCAGAACTCTTTACTGCTAATATTTTAAAGGTTTGGAGATTTGGTTTAGTATTTAATGGTCCTTGAGGTATTTCTTCTTTCAAGGCTCAATAGTCCGACATGATTTATAATTATACTTCACAGATTCCCGACAAATACTCCAAAAGAATTTCAGTTGTAACTCACACCGGGCTCAAGGGAACATTGGCAGTGATAAAACTTTCACAGAAATTAACCACAGATCTCATGAATGAATTCAGCATTGCATGGAGCGTGAGCATTTTACAGTGAGTTTAACAAGTTACACATTCATATGGATCTTGACTCAGTGACATAATGGAACACATTTGCAGCTCTAAGCATCTTTGAAGCTCATGCAAATAGCTAAAGACTTTAGGTCAAACCTGTGATAATAGCACTTTGTTCAAAAGGAATGAATAATGTGGGGTGGTTTTTTTGCCTAATGATAACTGGATGCACTCCATCCCATCTCTTTGCGAATAACAAGTAAAGTTTGAAGGCAAGACAAACTTTTGAACTACAATAATCTGATGTATCGAAGGGAGGATCTTCACCTTTTCTTTGGGTACAAATCTTTTAATTTTAATGGTAGTAGAGAAGGCATTTACAGATTTGTATCACCATGTGGGTGCTATAGCAACTATGCAGTTTTTTCCACTCCTTCTCACTAATGATATGATATTCCAGTTCTATGGACTAAAAGCTGCATTTTGGGAAATACATACCAGGCAATCCTGAGCTGTATTTGGTCAAACAAGTAGCGAGATGAGATAGTGAAATTGAGCAACCAGGTGAAATTACCAGCTAGAGGTAAACCGCATGGGTTTAGTTCAAAAAGGTATTCTGCTTAATTTTCAGCTTATTTTATCCTCTTTCGCTTTCTGTTGTAACAAGTTGGTTTGGAAAGACTAGTGCATTTCATAAACAAAACACTTCCTGAAAAAAATTTGAAATCAGGAATATTTCCCTCTAATTCTTGCACCTGAAAATAATTTCCACATTCAACTTCCTAACCTAAGTACCTTGGAATAATCTGTTTCCAAATATATGCTGTTATAATTGTATCTATATGCTGAAAAAACCCCACCCAATTACATCAAGCACATAAAGAATGTCAGATTGCTGTTTTACCTCCTTCTAAAATACAACTTATGACCACCAAATCTAAGAATAACTACAAAAAGCAAGAAAATTGACAACATAGTTCAGCTGCTGCAATTTCTAATAGTTTGTCATTTCATTTAAACTCACTTCTGCAATCCCAAACATACTGTACAGTATATTCTCTATCTACAGGCTCAGTAATTTCAATTAATGCCAACAGGCAGCAGCAATCACATCTTTAATGCTTAAACAGCAAATGTTTAAAAGGCCTGAGAGTATTACACTCTGGACTGTTCTCAAATTGCAATGACACTGGGAGACTTTGAAGTCCCTTTAAAAATCCTGTATTTTGGCTTTTTGTTTTTAATTCTGTAAGGTAAGAGTCTCTTCTTTAGCTAAATCGGTAATGACCACGATCTAGGATGTGATAGAAAGGACCACATAACGTACTCCGTCAGCCTGAACTGAAAAGTTAAACTTTGCTATTACCTATCCATACCCAGGAAACTGGCGTCAACCAAGGATCTCATATCAACAGTGGCAGAAGCTGCTTGCAACACCCTTTTGCTTCTGGTGGCTTTGAGACTGGTTTGTCTGAAGCGTGCAAACTGTAGTGTGCTCAGTGTACCAGAAGACTTCCTTGACTTTAAAAACACTATAGTAGTGCTGTTGGAAAAGTGAAGGGCATTTTGTGTGTTCTGGCTCGTAGTGCACACAGAAATACTTTACACTCTCCTGCCTGATCATCCACTTAGTCTTCAAAAACCTAAAAGTAATGGCTATGTGACTGAACATTTGCATTTCATAAAAACTTAGGAAAACAGCTTTTTGATCCATCAGGTCACTAAGTCATAACAGGGAGAACTGTCAAAGCCTTACTATGAGGTTCAGGAATTTAATGCTGCTAAGGTCTGAAAGGAATGTAAATCTGCATGAATGCATGCTGTGCTAATGCATCTCTCAAAGACAGATCAGTCTGTTGTTTCACTTAGCAGGGTATCCTATTTTTGACTACGAAAATAAAACTGTTTCATACAGGTTCAAAGCTTGCAGTTTGGCATGGAATTTTAAGTTCAAGCAAACACAAAAACCTCCCCACGACACCTGTTGAACCAACCTGACAGAAACTAGATAAAAATCTAAATATGCATTTTTACCTGCTTCTTACCAGGCTTGTTTAACACTCAGCCCAAATATACCAAAAGGTTTATGAAACTCAAAATATTCTGGAGCCTGTAGACTGAGTTTGCAATCAGCAAAAGCAGAAAATTTCTTTCCCCTTATTCCACGGAGCCTTTACAAAAGCAACTTCAGCTTTGCCAGGAACACCTGCCTTGATAAGGTTTCTAAATGAAACTAAAAATGTCTGAGTAGTGTTCTCACATTGTGATTTTAAGACACTGTGGAACTGAACAGCGATCAATAAACAAATAAATAGCAAATATTAAAGGAAAATCCAGAAACTCATCAACTCATTCTCGTCTGTTCTAACCAAATTTCTTCAACTATCAGATCTGACATGCTTCATGCAAGCAAAGTCAAAAATACCTTTACGTTACTACTACAGAAATACCCTTGCAGCACTGATCTTGTCATTATTTGGCATATTTACTCCTCGCATGAAAGAGAAACTATATAAGCAATGTAGTTAACTAACTGTCTCATGGGGTTTTTTTTACATCTTTTTTGTTTGGTTTTTTTTTTTTTTTGTACATCTAGTTTTATTTGTACATCTAGATAAAATTTTGAAACAAGATGATAGAATATGGACACAGTATTCCTGGTGTGGCTTGCCAAGGGGTGAGCAGAGTGGAATGATCACAGCCTTTGACCTGCTGGCTCTCTTTGTACCAGTCCCGAGCAGGGTGCTCTTGGTCCTTGTTGCCAGCTTACGCTCAGCTCACTGTCACAGGCGAGGGGTTTGCAAAGGACCTCCAGAGTCTTTCTATCACAGCTGATCTGCAGGTGGTGACGTTTTGGCTTGCACTGCTGTTTCAATCCCCAGTGCAGAATTGTACACTTGCCTTTGTTAAACCTCATGCAGCCCTTGTTGGTCAACCTTCCAGGCTGCTGAGGCCTCTTTAAGTGGTTGCTTTCCCCTCCAGCATATCTACCTCTTCTCTCAGTGTGGTGTCACCCACAAACTTGGTGAGGGAGCATTTAATCCTATCAGCCCGACAGGATACTGAGTATTATCAGAGTATTGTTGAATAACCTCAGGTACCAGGACTGACCTCTGCTCCTCCGTTCACTAGCTGTCAGACTGATTCTGGGCCGTTAACCACTAGCCCTTCAGCTCAGGAGTTTAGTCAGATTTCTACAAAGCCAGTGGTCCATGTGCCTAGCCAGATTATTGTGAGATATGGGAAGAGTATTGTCAGATTGTTGGCAGCGGTACATCTGTCCAGTCAGATATTAGCAGCTTGTCAACAAGGATGATGTGAAAGATCAGGTCCAATGCCTTCCTAGAATTCAGGCAGATGAGTTTCAAGGCTCTTCTCTTGCCCATGAACAATTCTTGCAGGTCCCTTCCAAGTGAAATAGCCTAGTCTAGAAAGCTTTCTGGGTGATAGTGGTACAATCTGCCTTTCATAACACCCTAGTCGTCTTTTCCAGCCCTATTTTTGTCCTTCATGTGCTGGAAAGAACGTCCGTAATGACTTCTTTCATCATTTTGCTGGAGACTGAAGTGTGGCTGACTGATTTGCGGTTTCTCAGTAGCTCTTTGGTGCCTTTTTGCAGATGGGCAAACATGGGAAGTCATCTGGGACTTCCCCTGATGGCCATGGGCTTTCAAAGATGCTAGTCTTTGTAGTGATGTCAGCCAGTTCTGGTACACTCATGGGCATTCCATTAGATCCTCTCTGTCCACCTTGTGCAAACAGTCCCTAACTCGACCCTCCTTCCATGAAGGAAAGTTGTAACATGAGCTCAGGAATTAATTAGTCTTGCTTTCTTAGACAATGATGAGTGCTTTTCTATGTATAAGTTCATTAACTTTGTTTACTATTCATTCAACTTGTCATGTCTCAGTTACAGAGAGAGGTCAGAGGGGAGCAGCAGCACACAAACCGGCTGTTTCCCTCAGCCTCTTAATATCAACTAACATGTAGAATCTGCTTCAGTGAAAGTGTGTCGAGGGAGGGATATCTCAGTGTCTTCCATTCCAGATTTAGAATGCAGCAGTTTCTGCCCACATGTATTTTATGTGTTCAAAACTTGCTGATAATTGCCTATTTGAGACATTAACTTATCGTTAGCTATTTGTGCCAAAAGAGATAGAAGTTAGTAAAATCCTGTATTTAAAATGAGGAAACTAAAAAATCCCAGAAGGCAAAAATCAATTTCATTGAAACAAACATGTATAACCAGAAACTCTGGAAAGAAATATTAAGACATTGACAGATTTCAGGAAAAAAAATAAATGTGTAACTCAAGAACATCTCAAGGAATCAAGATTCAACAAGGGAGAGAATACTCTGAAAACAAACCGGTGACTTAAACCAAAGAAATAGGAAATGTCAACACAGCACCTTCAACTTCAGCTCTCTGGCAGCAACTGCATAGCAAGCAAACAGCAAGCCTCTGGTAGCGCTACTAGAGACAAATCAGCTTTTCAAACTGATTCTGCTGGTTCTTGAGTTGTCTGTGTACCATCTTTAATTTTGCCTTTTATTATTTGTGCTCAAGAGATTTTCACTTCCCAGTCCAATAAAGAGAATTGGATTAAGGCATCTAATAAAGACAGAGCTTTTGAAACTGAAGTTTTTAATGAATCTCATAAATAGTAACCTAATTATCGCCTTGCATATATAGTGGAAATAAAAAAGCAGTGTTTGCTTAAGCAGATCTAAAGTCCTATATCTATAGAGATGTTTGTACAACTGGCAATTTCAAAAGTAGTGAATGAAATTAAAGCTCATTTCTACAAAAATATCACTAATTAAAGCTCCACCTGAAGTTTTCCCTATTGTTTGTTTACCAACACGATCTCCCTTAACTAAGTTGGTCAGAAAGGGCTCAAAAATACTGGAGACTGGGGGTGAGGGGGGTGGGGGACAGGGGTGAGGAGGAGGAAGGCTGAAATACGTACAGGCTAGTAAAATGTCTTACAAGAACCTGACTCACTTTAGAATTGGAAATTACAAAAATATCCGCTTTGTATTTCTGATTATGTTGGTTACAACTACTGAATATGTCGAGGAGACTGGTTCAAATTCCACTTTTCTCTTAAGGTAGTTCTGAGATCCAGATGTGCAGAAGAAAACAGATACCAAGAACAATGAACAGTGATAGCCTGAAGTGGGCCCGATATCTCACTGGAAACACACTTCAAAAAGTGTTTTGGTTTTTAGCTGCCACCTACATGTGTTGAAGCAGCAAAAGTATTCCAACAGGTTCAAAATATTTCAGCTGAACAAACTGATGTTGGATGAAGTCTGAACAGCATCATGGCCAACATGACTGGAGATTGCCAAAGCTCAAATCATAGAATCATAGAATCATTTAGGCTGTGCCTTACCGCTTCACTAAGGCCCTAGGATACCTTTGGGCACAGCTGAAAAAATGAGTTCTGATCAATTTTTCTCAATGGAAATGCTTAATCCTTCTGTCCAGGTATAAACACTATTTCCACATCTCAACAGTTCCTTCAAACTTTGGCTCCAGTGTGGGCTCCAGCATCCCAACGCTGCGAAAAGAGGGAAAACCTGGTCTGAGTGCCCTTTCCCCTGTCTGCCCCTCCTCCCCAGCCTTTTTGTTCCTCCATCTGTCCTTTTCCTGCAAGAAAATACCACTCCAGGCACTCCTCGGCTATAGAGCTTGCTGGATCCTGCACTGTGCTGTTTGAAATTATTCAAATGGCAGAAAACCATGTGGGTTGACCGAGCTCATTTACACCACAGAGCTCTCCAACAAGTAGACTGTGTCTTGGGGTCAGAGGGCAGGGTGGACACCTGTAGTAATTAGAGTTCTCAGACAGATGTGAGCTCCCTTTGCCTGTGCTCTGGCGTGGCTATCGCCATGTGCATGTGGCTGAGTCACAACAGCCTTACACCACGCACCTCGTCTCTCTGCCAGGTTTAGTGGCTCAGAATCATGCCAGCTTTCTTCACCTATGTCCACAATGGCAGGCTAAGCATCCCATCTTCAAAGAGTCCTAATCACATCTGAAAAACAGAATATACGTTCTTTTACTTAGTCATATCTTTAGCAAATGCAGCACCACCCTTTTTGTGTTCTACTTAGGATGGAAAGGTACTATTGGGGGAGAAAACATGACTGTAACAGATGCCTGTTTCATTAAATAATTAGTCACAGGGGCAACGTCAAAGACACTCAGGGGTTTAACAGCAAAGATACAATTGTTGCTCCATTTGGCATTATACTTTCTTTGAAAGACAGCAACAAGAAATTTTTTCAAACAAAATCTTATCTCACCCTACCAGAACCTAACTTTTGACAGCAAATGGTTTTAAAGGTACTTTTTTGGAGAAAAATAATCTCCAAAGAATATATCTGTCAGGAAGCTGAACAGCTACACAAAAGAAATTTAGAAAAGGTCAGAAAAATTTAAGGCTTCTACCTTGTAAGCTAGGCACTGACAAAGGTGACAGCGTGTGTGACTTGGTATCATCTCCAGATACAGCCATCACTGCAATGCGAGGGCTCTAGACAGTGCTGAAACCAAAATAAGTTAAAAACACACACACAAAAACTACTAAAGCCAAACTTGTAGCAGCAAAATTACAAAATTATTTTGAGTAGTTTAAAGACAACGCTGGAAAGTTGACTGGAGACCACTGTGGAAATCGATCAGGTTTACAATAAATTAACATAATTAATTTAAGTGTTCATTCACCCCATACCTGCTTCAGTTCATTTTAATAATGAGTTCCTTCTGTCTGTGAGCAAGGAAATGAAATGGTATTGAATATGCAAGCAAACGGAAAAGGAGACAAGGTTTCTTCCACTGAAAAGAAACTGCACAAATAATTTTTTTTTTTTGTTATTTTACTGGAAATAACTTGTCTCTACTTGCCTAAGAAGATGATTTCAGCATGGCTGACATGATTTCACCAGCACACTGGCATTAGGAACACATCAGAAAAGCAAAAATAGAATGGCTGAAAGCATCACAACTGCATAAATATTCTTCCTTTTACTTTGTTTTGAGCTTTTGTACTTTTGACACTCAGATACTAGAACCTTCACTGCTGTTTCTTCTTCCTTCCTCTTAATCACAAATATTTTTCATAAAATACCACTGATACTTAGGTTGCTGGTTGCATATTAAAGGGGGAGAAGGCAACGTTTTCCAAGGTAGGTATAAAAAATGGTCACTTGAACAGTGACCTTTGCTCACTCCAGATTTCATTTCTTTTGGAAGTAGACATTAACTATAACGCCAGAATTTTGCACTCAGCATTGAGTACAGCAATGAAAGCAGTTTAATGTGATGATCACAATTAAAGATTTTGTGAACTGCATGAGGCATAAAATGAAGAAAAATGCATACAGGCAAAACAAATGATAACATCACAGCGCTTAAAGCTAAATATATCTAAATAGCCTCCAGTCTGCAGAGGTTTGGGTTGGGTTGGGTTGGGTTGGGTTTTCCCTATAGATAAAGATACTATGAATTACCAGAAACATTGCATTTTCATAGTATCATAGAAAGATTTGAGTTGGAAGGGACTTTACCTAGTTCCAAACCCCCTGCCTAGGAAGTTGATTTAAACTTAAAAATATCCTGTGACTGGCATTATGCAAGAACCAAGTAAGTCCCTTCTAGTCATTTTCTATTAAAAAAGCCAGAAAAGAAATGTTTTCTTGCTCAGCTAGCATTCAGTGCAGATTGATTGATGAGAAAAATAATAACCTAATCTTAGAACTTCTATTGAGGTGAATAAAAACTATCACTTTGAAAAAAAACAGTATCTGTACGCAAAACTTCATAACTAAAAGAAACCTCACTGAGATTGGATTTACCACAGAAACTAGTGTTATGGAAACAGAGATGAGTTGCCTTCTTATTAAAGTTATTTTTATGGTTTACATGTTACTTTTATTTAACTCAGTTACGCTGTGTTCTTCTGTCTCAAAAGATAACCGCCAACATGGACTACATGGTGAAGAGACAATGCAGGATTACTGAGTTTAGATTTTCATTGGTTAATTACAGAATAAATAAACAAAGCAACCTACAACATACTGGGATGAAAGATTATGATTCTGATGAACAGGTTGCATTTAATTATCTCAGATACAGGGGCATGTAATATGGCCCTCTGTAGCAAACACTACAGTAACAAAGCATTTCAGAAAAACTGATCTTGACGTCAGGATTGGCTGGGAAAGGAAAATTTTATACTGCCAGCACTGAGGTGATTGACTCTCTTGATGAGTATCACCACCACTGAAGTTACACCAGGGTCCTGATTCTGCAGCTCTGTCAGGCATGGCACCCGCACTTGCAGCACATACAAACTAAAACCTTTTGAAAGTCTTTGGCATCACCAGCTTTGGCTAAAGGCTTGTGTACATCAGTCAACGTCTGTGTTAATTTACAGTACTGAGAATAGGATGCCATGTTCTGATCAACAGATAAGAAGACTCCATTAAGGTGTGAAACCTGCAAGCTCAGCATATTTGTCTCTTCTGATGTGTCAGGGCAGGTCGGTCATGATCCTTTTTATGCTCAGGGACAGCAGAGACAGCAGCTCCAGAAGCCCTCAAAAAGTTGGCTGTATATATATAAAGACTTACGAGTTAGGGACTCTGGACACATACTGTCATTTTCTTTGCAAGATGAGATGAAATCTCGTTAATTCTTCAAGAGCAAGAAGGATGGGAACACTGAGAAAAAACACCAGTACAGGTGAAGAAGATCATACCTAGTGGGGGAGGGTAAAGTTTATTTATTGGCCAGTGTTGTTACTGTGACACATTTTCAATCTGGACGAGCGCCACAGAAAATCGATGATGAAAGGACACACTTGCTACAACAGCATCGTGGTATCCAGCACAGTACCTATGTTTTGTGTAACAGGTGGTGGTATACCAGTTGAATATGCAGCTTATCTACCTGGGAAACTCAAGTCAACATTTTCAAAGCTGTGGCATGCACATTTAATGCTTAAGGCATTACCACATGGAGACATACATCATGGCTTTCAAAGCAATTTCAACAGCGTGTGAGCAGTCTCTCCTCTTGAGGAGCTGCCGTGATAGTAATCTAGTGCTCTGGAGACTGCCTGGGCAAGAACCAGGCTAGTAAATGAACTGTATTTAAAGCAGACTGTGTTTAATTGCTACCCAAATCACACACTATTGATTTTTTTGACTGGAAAAAACCCCTGAATCCTCAATCTAAGCTGAGGATGGGGAACTACATACTAAGGCTAGAAAAAAACCCCAATGTTACAGTATTATTAAGCCCAATACAGCACATTTGATCAAATCATAAGAATCAGAAACAGTCATTAAATCCCCCCCCAAATACTGACTTAAACATGAGTTTTGCGCCTGTCACTACAAGAAAGTCGTAGAGGTGTTGAAGTGGGTCCAAAGAAGAGGAACAAAGGTTACGAAAGGTCTAGAGAACAAGTCTTATGAGGAACAGCTGAGGGAACTGGGATTGTTTAGCCTGGAGAAAAGGAGGCTCAGGGGAGACCTTATCGTTCTTTACAGCTGCCTGAAGGGAGGTTGTAGTGAGGTGGGTGTCAGTCTCTTCTCCCAGGTAACAAGTGATAGGACAAAAGCAAATGACCTCAGGTTGCACTGGGGGAGGTTTGCATGGGATATTAGGAAGAATTTTTTCACTGGAAAGGTTATCAAGCACTGGAACAGGCTGCCCTGGGAAGTGCTTGAGTCACCATCCCTGGAGGTATTTAAAAGACATTTAGATCTGGCACTTAGAGGCATGGTTTAGTGGTGGACCTGGCAGTGTTAGGTTTCCGGTTGGACCTGGTGATCTTAAGGGTCTTTTCTAACATAAATGATTCTATGATTCTAATATTTTCACTTCCTTCATCACAAAAATAGTGTTGGTTTTACAGTACAGCACCAGCCAGAATAAATAGATAAATAAATAAATAAATAATCAAACCTAAACCCAACCAAGGAACCTAGAAACAGCAAAAAAGAAATAACATTGCCTAACTACAAATGTGTTCCCAGTACATTTTAAGACATCCAGCTTCTTTTAATGGAAAACAACAAGATGCAGTGCTAATGAAGTGCAAGATTCATGAGCTTGCATGGTAATATCAGGCTGGTGTACTGGTTTGCTCAGAAGGAATCAGAGGTTGAATCCCAGCACACAGAATCTGATTAATGCCCAGTAAAATATTTTCATCATTCTTTTTCTGTAGGAACAAAACTTATTTTGACAATCCCTATATAAAGAAATCATGCAGCCTCTAACACTTTGAGATTTTAAAATATGTAAATCTTTTAGTTAAAAAAGCCAGCACGTTACTTTCTCTTCTTCACGTAATGTTTCATGTAATGGCATCCCTATAGTGTCACTGAGGCAAAAAATAGACTAATTATGATATGCCTTTAAGAGACTTCGATAAGTCTAAAAGCATTTCCAAAACATGTTCTGCAGATTTTCCAGAGCAAATATCTGTGTGGAGACTGAGTCATAGAAGATTGACAGCTCCTTAGTCACTGGAACTTGTTAATAAGGAAATGTTAACTTGTTAATAAGGAAATGTTGGGGGTTTTTTAACTCTCACTTTGTACAGCAATTGATAGTACAGCGTAGAAGAAGAATCTCCCGGGACTTGGCATACTATGATTGGGCTAACATCCTGCCCGGCATGTCTGTTAGAAAAGCAAAAAGATCTCTCCCAGCTGAAGAATACAGATTATTCCACCTCTTCAGGGCAAACCAGGAATTGTGGAACCAGAGGTGAACAAGCTGGTTGCTGGTTGTGCAGGCTCTCCCTTTCATAGCTACTTGAAACAGTTCAGGAACACACATCCCCTAGTGCCTTCTGGCAGAAGGTTCTGGTCAACTGCATAAGGTGGCAGAAAGATACTTTAACTCTGGGATGATGGCTAAGCTACCCAGGATGCTGGTGAGGCATGAGGACCCCTGCAAACTGAGCAGTCACTCTACGGAATTTTCTGGCACAGGGATCTGGAAGCCCACAAAGTCCTGCCATTCATTTTAGAAGTGGAGTTTTTTTCCTGTAAAGAAAATAGAATAATCAGGCTAATAACATAGTTGGAAGGTTTTTAGGGATGATTATAACTATCTTTCACTTAAAAATAAAGCTGTTCAGATATACATTGCTAGGATCCAATTTGCAGAAGAGATATCCTAATTTTCTGGCTCTCTGCAGTATAATTAATCTCCCAAGAAGGCAATAATTCACAATGAATTCTAAAGGGTTCTACTCACCATATTTTTATCAGCCATTTTCCAGTTTAATAAAATAAAGGAAAAAGGATTTTTATACACCTCAGGCAGCAGGTCTAGAAATTAGGGAGAAAATACTGAAGAGGGAAAAAAAAATCACATATGAATTCAGTGCTCTCCAGCACACGTCTGGGAAAAAGTCCCGGTACATAGCATAAGGGTTTGCACTAAGCAGTTCGTTCACATGAATTCGTATCAGTCTTTCATGAAGTGAACATGTAGTGGATGGTTTCATTGCCCTGAGATACTCAAGCCTGAAGCAAGTTCAATCCTTTAAGGATAACAGAAAACGTGGCTGGTAGGTCCCCACTGCAGAGCAATGGAGAACATTTAAGGCATTGACTGATACTAATGGTAGCTCTGGGCTCTCTATTGTCCCCCTTCCTGGACCTCTTTCCAATCCACACCTGGGCAATAACACTGTCATACTCCAAATATTAATGCTTACAGCAGGTGGTCATTCTTGTTTCTTCAGTACATTTAAGGACAGATAAAAACTGTGTCTCCTTTAACAATTTCTCTGACTCTTTCAGGGATTTACAATAGCAATGGGCAGAGACTATAATTAAATGCCTACATGTATTCTGTCTTCTGAGGTATCCAAAATATTGACCTGATGTCACAGAACAACAGCAGTAGACAGCTCCATCATTTTTCTCTCATTAAATCCCAATGATGTGCAAATAAATCCCCACTAAAGACACCATAAGGTTCTCTCTCCTTTCCTGTTCCTAGATAAAGAGCAGCTGGCTTAGACTCACTGAAGAGAAACTGATGATGATGACAAGATAAGAAAGCTGCTTCCAAGAGCTCATCAGCATGCCCTCCCTCCCACAGAGGTCTGGTGGCTCTCTGTTATCAGAGCACCACAGCCCTCTTGGTGTAGCTCATCTTTTTTGTTGAATGTGAATGATCCCAGTGCAAAGTTGTTCTTTTGTCTTGCACAAGCTAAAAAATTTCCTGGCTGAATGAATCACACTTCCACTAAGCTCTTATTGCTAGCTGTGCCTTTTTACATGTGTTCTGTAGATAAGACTTTAAAAAGCTTGAAAAAAAAAATATCACTGTTATTTAACCAAATGTTTGGAAGCCCTCTGCCTCCACAATTATGCACGACTGAGAGAACTCCAAGACTAAACTTTGAATTGTTAGTGGATTTCTCTTTAAAGATTGGGAGATATTTGCATGGGGCATCCTCCTTTTACACATTACCTGTTTGGTGTTGAACAGCTGTACTTTGGGGACGATGCAAACAGGTGCATTGACATTGAACATCACAAATTTGGTAGCAAGTAGCTCAGTATAACAATTGCCCAGTTGGCCAAATGCAGTTATAACAACCACATTCTGTTTGAAGGATTCAAATGAACAGGTACTACCAGTCATCTAGGAAGAACATCAGGGTGAGGGATATCCTCTGTGTTGAAAGGCAAGGAAGTGTGCAGTTAAAATAACTGTGGGCTTAGTGCCCGTGCTTTACCCTTTGGAGAGACGAGTCCTCAGCTGCTGGCAAGACCAATGAAGACATGAAATTCCTGACATGAGGGCTGCGTTTTAAGAGCTCTCAGGCTTGTGATGGCTGTCAGTTGACCTGTGTTCATTATAGAAGTTTGTCGAAATAATGTAATTGAACCAAGGAAAAGAGAGCTGAGGTAAGAAACAGGGATGGAAATCACTGAACTTGAAACTCGCACAGAAGAATGACCTTTCTGTTTTTCAGAAACAGATTAAAAAACACAACCGAGGGATGCAAGGAAAATGAGATACAAACCGGGAAACCAAATCCTGGGAGGCTGTGGCGAATCACCCATTCAATCATTGATAAAAATATAGCAGTAATGGCAGACTAAATATGCAGATTAGTGATCAGGTTCTAACATCTGACCCCTGGAAAACTGACAGCCCTCAGAATGGGGAAGAGCTAAAAGAATGGAGGAAACAGTAATCTGCTGAGGATGGAATTAAATATTTGTTTTCCTCAACATTGTTAAATATTCAGCCACATTAATTATATGTGGGGAAGAAGGACTGACAGAGGACAATTACCTCTAGAGTTGTTAACCTGTATTTGCTTCCATCCTCCAAGGTTTGTTGGGTTTACTCAAGACAATTGCTTCCATTTACTGATTAATGATATAAAAGGGTGATTTATGATAAACACCACTGCTATAAAGCCTTTCTGAAATAGCAGGTCACATGAAATTGGTCATTGGATATGAAAAAAGGAGATGACTAAGGAGTTAATGTGTGGTCTCCTGAAAGTTACAGTAGTTTCTATTACAAGCACACACCAGGAAATGATTGCATTTTATTTCTTGTCGTGTTCTCATTTTCTGGTTTTGATAAGTGCCATAACTAGTACAAAAATTTACAAGGTTGTGTACCACAAGGAAGGTTGTGAATACATTATATAGTCCACTACTGGCACATAGCATCAAAGTAAGAGGTCATTCCTCACCTATTTACCCTCCAACATTTTTTCCTGGAAGACAAGGACCTGATTCAGGAAAAAAAAAAAAAATCAGCTAATCTCAATAAAGTCACCAAATGCAAACAATGAAATCTCTTCAAAACCTCTGTACAGATCCCATACACTTTAATATACCACAACTTACTTTTCCAGATCATTAAATGATTTAGAGAAATGACTTTCCAAGCAAACATATTTAACTCATGGCTGTCCAAAGGCACCAGAAGAGAAAGATGCAGCGAACTGAGTGTGTCAAAACCCACAAACCCCACTACTTTTTACCTCTTAAATGTGAAACAACACTTGTTACACCTGCCTGCTGCGAGTCTTTCAATGTCTCCGTGTAGCTGCCATGCATGTCCAGAGAAGACAGAATGGCTCCCTCACAATATATTGGGGAAAAATCCTCCCAGACCATGCCATCCTTGTGCAGGGCTGGCCACGCTTTCCAGAGTCCCCCACATCCCTAGCATGGACACAGTGGGTTGGATGTTAGTTGACCAAGCCAAGCCAGCTCAAAGGAGGGGTTCAATAAGAGTTCACATTGCCCTACCCTGAAGACCCCAAGGGATCTTAGGTGTACCAAGAATATCACAGCTGTCACAGCAACGAGGCTGTCTTTCTATACACAGCTTTCCATTTTGTTTCAAGCTGGTAAGACTGGTTGTCTTCCAAATGAAGGAAAACTTGACCAGGGAGTGATTAGGGGTTGTAAGAGCTGCATTGATCCCAGGAGACATAAACACATGGGGACACCTAACAAACAGTCACTGATCCAGTCACAGACCAGAGCTGACAGGGGTCCTTCTGTGGAGGCTGCTGTCTGCCTGGGAATGCTACCAGAAACTTAGACATCTGGAGAAGAGAGTGAGCAAACGATTGTGCTCTAAGATCTCCCATACAGGCAAATGAAAATCCTGAAATTGCTGGTTTACTACTAATTTGAGTTAATTGACTCAGTTTATAGCAAAAACCGATTGAGAAAAATTAAACCTAACTTTTTCCCCCTGTTTAGATCTTTATGTAGTTATGGGCTCAATCATGTCAGTGAGGTGTACCCACAAAGACTCCCTCAGGAAGATGTGAGCTTCCTCTATTGCTCCCGAATCTTTCTGGAAACCAAGTAGCCTCTATGTGCCAGTGAAGGAACTGAAGGTTAAAGCCTTGTTACCTGCTAATAGAGAACAGTAAACAGATGAGCTTAGATAGTTAAATTAGTAAAGCATGGCTCAACACTATCTAGATCCAGGAGCACAGCAATAAAACATGGCAGCTTCAGTTACTCTTCCGTTGCTTCTGGAGGGCAGTAATTTCCCTTCTGTGGCTCTCAGTCAGCACGGGAGTGTCTCATGTGTTAATGTCTGTGCCTGAAGAGGACATTCTGTCCACCTGGGAGTCCAAATAGCACACAGAGTAAGCCTCTACATTTGAGATATTGCCTTGTTAGCAGCTGACAAGAAAAGCGTATGGATTTGCTATAGGTCTTTAAGTGCAATGCTGGCCTGCAGTTCTGTGTCTGTCTGTGCACAGAGACTGATGTTGTAACACAACATATGTGTATAGACGTGTATACGTATTTATACGTGCATGTGTATACCAGAGAGTTGGAGAACACTGTGATGACAATGTTTAGACAGAAGTCAGCTCAGTTTAAAATTTTAAAATAAAACTTTCTGGCATTCATTCATTGCAAATACACCTATGCTAAATGTTTTGCGTTTGTGTATTTTCACTACTTATTCTTCATGTGCCAGCCTGTGAAGCTGTCAAGACCTACCCTGGATTAGCCTTAGTACACAACACCAGGGAGCAGATGCCGTACAGCCAGCACTGATGGTGTAAGAGACTGCGCCTGTGAGGCCCACCATCACCACAGCAGATGTGTTGTCTCAACATTCCTATGGCAGTGAATACATTGCTAAGGCAGGAAGATAACACCACTGCCACAGCAGAGATTTATCTATACCTTGTGAAAGGAGGAAACCAACTAATGCCATGGAGCAATGGGGGAGGCTGATCCTGCAAAACTCAACCAAACCCCTGTGCATGTGCACAGCCCTGGGGTCAGGGGGTCAAGGTGCCCAAAGGCCCCTGAGGAATACACATACACCATTGTCGGGTGGAAGGTGTGGTTGAGCAGAACAGCTTCTAACAGCTCTATTAAAAACAGAACCAACTAACATGGGATGGAACATCCCCCCACCAGACTTGGAAATGAATTGGACTGTCAGGACGCCGCAGCTCCGGGGTGGTAGCTATTGCTCTGAACCCTTTCCTTTTTTTTTTCCTTCTTTCTTTCCTTCCTTTCCCTCTTTATCTCTCGCGTTCCCTCCCTTTGCATTCACAGATTTATTGTTGGGCAAATAAAGTTCCTTGGCTCTTGACTCCGTTTTGAGTCTTAATTCTGTTCCCGAGAATACAAACAGAACCACGCTCCAGTCTCAGACCGGCATGTGACAGATGGCTGTGGTTGTTTGATGAAACCGTCACCTCGGCTGAGGTCAGAGTTGCGAGGGCTAGGGTGGTCAGGACTGGGAGACCCTTGACAAGCAGTTCAATGAGCACAGAAGCAGGAAACTTCTACACCATCCCTCCTTGCTTACGTTTGGTCTTTCTATACCACACGCTGCCTTACTGCCAGAGAGGATCATATCAGCTGCCGATGTTGTTTATCTTGTTCTGGGGTTAGTGAGCAATCTTTCCTCTGTGTTCATCAGCATGCCTTGCCTATTTGCCGTCCCCGTGTTTGTCTTGTCCTTTGTCTGGAAGCTCTTTTCTATGTGGAAGCTTTTCTAAAGCAACTGCAATGTCCTTTTTTGGCACTTACATTTCTCATATTCATTTAAAGTGCTTCTACATTGAGTCTGGCTACTAAAAGCATGCATATTCTTCTGGTTACGCTATTTTAGCATATGTGTTTGGCTCAAGACAAGACAGTTGGGTCTGGCTGAAATGGAGTTACTTTTCCCTACAGCAGCCCTCATAATGCTGTGCTTTTTGTTTGTAGCCAGAAAGGTGTTGATAACACACCAGTGTTCTGGCTGTTGCTGAGCAGTGCTCCCACAGCATCAAAACTGTGTCTTTATCCTGACCCACAGGTTTTTTCCATCTTCTTTTCTCCCCTCCCCCTGTCCTGTCAAGGAGAGGAGTGATAGAATGGTCTGGCATCCAGACAGGGTCACCCCACCACAATTATTTACATCTTCATTAGTGCGCTTCAGCTTACAGGGGTCACAGGTATCTGATTTATCTACCGCTATATCTTCTAATGACATATACACACACTCCTACGTGCACTATGTAGCAAGTGATCAATTGTTAGAAGTCTTATGCATTTCTGTAGCCTACCTGCTTACATTGTCAAACAAACCAACCAACAGGTAGCAGAGAAACAAACCCCAGAGCTTTAGTTTCTGATGATGTTTAAATGTGCCATGGCAGGGCTTAAAGCATCACAGACAGTCACCCTCCAGCATTTGCTGGGTCACAGCAACTGGAAGGTCCCTGCCTAAAGAAAAAAAAAAAAGCAAAACCCCGTCAAGGACTGAAGTGGCTCCTTAGCCTGCAACACGGAATTTCAGCCAAACCCACTTCAAACAGGAGCAGTGCCACTTTCACTTGTCCTTCCTTTAGGACACCACCCTTCCTATATTCCCTCCATCAGGAGTAGCAGGAACAATCTGGGTTTAGACTGATTACCACTTCACTGAGGTGATGATAAACCCCAAACACTAGCCAGAACCTTTTAACCCAAATATAAAAACTACAGAGCCAAACGGAAGGTAGCAATTTGTTAATCACGATTTTCCTCAACAGAATGCAGCTCTCTAGGTAGTCCAAAGGAAGTATCTACCACCTCTCCCGCTTCCTTCAGGCCAGCAGACTGTTTCTGAAAAATGTGAAATTCTTCAGCTAATGATGGTTACCACCATGACTACAGATAACACAGTGGTGAGTCTGCAATAAAATGAGGGTGATGAGAATCACAAAGTGCAAGAAGAGGACTCGTAGTGAAAAAGTCCTGGTCTGCTTTATCTGGGAAGCTTTTGGAACTGAAAGCACCCCGGTGTATTTATTTTCTTTGACCCATGTGTTTGAACTGTGACACTAAAAAGTCACTTACTCATTATGTTTTCTCTGTAGTGGTTTGTTTCCACTTCTGAGAACCCTTATTTTCATTTTCAATGGACTTGGTTTTATGCCTAGAGGCAGGTTCTTATTGGGGTTCTCTTTAAGATGAGAGTTCATTAATGACCTGAAAACTCTGCCTTCAAGGGGTTTTCTACAGCATAATTTAACTGTTGACTTTCTTTTAATAAACTAAACAGATTTGGCTCCTTCACCACATGCTGCAAAATATTCTGTTGATGCATTATGAATTTTAAGACTTTTCTCTACAGCCAATCCACATTTGCAATCTTCATTTCACCATGCTGACCTTAGACATTGGATCACAGGTATTTGTCTTACCAAAGATGTATAGGTTTTCACTATATTCTTCTGCCTTCCTGTTGGGCTAGACCAGGAAAAAAACCCCAAACATAATAATACCAGTGTGTTTCAGGTTTTCCCTTAAAACAAAAACTAGACACGAAGGTAGGCAAATTCATAAATGAAATCCTTATATTTTCTTTTTAATAAAGCTTAGAAGGTTTTTAAAAGTGTCTCCATTCCCCTAGATACCAAGTGGCATTCTGCTCTTTCTTTCAGAAAGAGTGCGATCAGTTCCAGGAGCAACATGTCATCGACACTTGCAACACAAATCCTAGGACATTTTCCTCTATATTTCTGAATAAATTTTAATTGGCAGGATGGTCCTTTTAATTGACAGGACACTCCTTAAATACAGCTCACCTAGGAAATGACAATAATTTCATAAATATATACAGCATAGGGTTAGAGACAGACATTTAACTGTGTTGAGTTTTTGATTTTATTTCCTCTAGATAATTTCAGATGGAATTACAGAGAATATTACAATCTTACCTATTTTTTAAAAAAAATTATCAGAGGACTCCTGAAATATGTAGTGTTTTATTTCATAGTGTATATCCTCAAAGAGGAACACTTCACTACACGAATATTTAGCTTTGCTTTAATTTTATAGGTTACGTTACCTGAAGATCAGACTATTTGGCTGTGCACCGTTTCCTTATTCACACAAGATGTGCTGTACGCTGACTAAGCCATTTACTGCCAGGGAAAAAAGCTGTTCCCACTAAAAAGCAAGGGGAAGATCACGTAGTCAGGCATTTTTGTCTGAGAACAAGATTCAAGACAGTTCTTTTGGTACTGGATGAACCACAACAGATCTACTATTTCCTGTCATTCATCCCCCCTAAAATTTCCTCCTCTGACCTTCCAAACACAGGCACACACCGTGAGCACCAGTCTGTACACGGGAGGGCAGGACACTCTCCAGAGGGGCCTGGGTGGGGAGGAAAGGGCTGATGGTGACCCTGTGCAGTCCAAAGCCTTGCCCTGGGAAGGCTCATGCACCAGGTAGATGGATGTGGTTGTTCCCTTCTCCTTGTGAGCCTGGATCTAGCTGCAGCATCCCTGTTTGGGCTACCCTATAGAGGGGAGATGTCAACAATCCTGAGGGGGCTCAGGAGAGGCCACAGAGATGGTGGGGCTGGAGCAGTCACCCTGCAAGGAGCAGCTGTGAGGTTGAGACTCGTTCAGCTGGAGCAGAGAGATCTTGTTGCCGTCTGAATTTACCCGTCCACAGGGCGCAGAGAAAATGAAGCAGGACCCTGCTGAGAGACGCACAGTGGAAGGAAGAAAGGCAGCAGGAACAAGTGAGAGCATGGGAAATTCCACCCTTAGATGCCAAAATTTTACAATGGGGGAAGTCAAATATGGGATCAGAAGGTCAGAGAGGGGCCATGGGATCTCCATCCTTGGGGACAGTTGAAACTCAGCTGGAGGCAGCTCTGGGCACCTTGCGCCTGTTGGTGCTACTCCGAGCAGGAGGTTGGACTGGAGGTCTCCTAACAGCCCTTCCCACACACTTGATGTTATAATTCTGTGTTTCTCAAAAGTATCCTTTTTGTCAATTCAGGAGGGGAAAAGCTGGGTTTGGGTTTTTTTGGTTTATGGGTTGGTTTTAAAGTTAGCATGCTTTATGTATGTATACTTGCATTGCAAATGGTTGGTCAGCTCTGGAACCCAAACATAACTCCTTGCTGTCTGCTTGCTGAAGGGCAGAAGCTGGAAAAACAATTGCATATAGTGGTGACCTATTAAGTCAATTGTTACTTAATATATTTCAAATCTGAATGTCAGAAGTTGTATTAGCAAATTGTATTACATCATCACAGTGATAATCAAGATTACCTTAAAGGAAGAGAATTCCTCAAAACAATCAAGCCTCTGGACATTATTTTCTAAAAAAAAATATCTGTATGTTTCCATCCAATGGAGCCGGCAAAGTCTCAGCATTGGCTCTTCACACTTGGCTGTGTTCCGTACACTCGAACATTTCACTCATCTCTCAAGACCGAGGTGGGAAACTGTATCCATAGAGTCAGAAAGCCCCAGAAGCTGAGATTATAAATAAACAGGTTCAAACAGAATTTCCTGCAGAGTCAGGTGAACTTCTCCCATTATTCCCCACTCTCCCCACCCCCACCCCCACCCCTACCCCCACCCCCCCACCACTACCCCTGCAACAGACCAAGATATTTTGATTAACTTCTGGTTTCAGAGTTCCTTTCCCTGCGCGAGCATCATAATTATCAGCCACACCGAGCAGTCAGTGATAAGCAGGAATGTGTGATGAGCTCAAGCTCTGAAGGATTTTTGCTTCAGAAGGGCTGAGCAGGCAAGCCCTCCGTGTCTCCTCAGACCGGCACAGTGACCTCTCAGTACGCTGTGGGCCAGTGCACAGGCTACACAGGTATTTTGCTTTCTCCTGCCTGCCTTGCTCCCCATCCCCCCCCAAAACCTGGGGGGAGTGTGCTCACTTCCTAAGCTGGCACATCTCCACCAAGCGAGAGCACAGAGGTGTCTCCGGTGCCGAACTTCATCTCCTCAGCTTCGCTCTGGGATGAAAAACAAGTTTTGGAAGAAAAGCAGGGGACATTTCACAAGTCCCAGAGGAACCATGTCCAACATTATGCTGAACTGAAACAAGAGGGTAAATGCTGTCCCTGTGAAACACCGTTAAATAACCTCCACCCCTGAAGCCTGTCACTCACTCACGCTCCTGAAGGAGAAGGCTATGGTTTGGGACAATGCCTTTGCCAACCGCTGAGGCCATGGCAGGCCCTACAGGACTGAAAAGTTCTTCGAGCTTTCTGAAGACTCCTCAGCTCAACAGATTCCTGACTAGGGTGTGTGCTGAAAGACGTTCAGAGCTTGGACATCTTGCAGTCACGGGACTCTGAGAGGACACAAGTCCTACATATTTTGTGAAAAGAACTGACAGTTTTACAAAGGGTATAGCACTAAAATATATTGCTTAAATTAAATGTGTATATTAAAAAAGACTACATTAAATTTAACTACAAGAAATTGCCTATAACATTACTATAGGTCATAAATGATGCATAATAATGAACTAGTAATTGTATCACACTAGGTTTGTATCTTAATGTGCATTGAATTCTTAAAATCCATGTAAAATTATTGTATTCCTTAAACAGTTCTTAATAAAAGTCTACCTACTCTATGTATGTGTACATAAGTACACTGTTTTGCAATGTGTGTGCCATAATTTTCCTTTGAATATTTCAGTAGAAAAGAGTGCATAGAAATAGGAAGGTTGGGTGAACCGTTTATTTAGCTATGTATTTATAATGTAGCAGAATTACTTATTATTTATAATAAATGGGAATGTAATTCCCTATTATTTCTCCATTACAAGTCCAATGAATGTTCCCTTGTGTAAGAGTCGGTCTAAAGAGAACAATATTGTCTCAACATTGCCAACTGAGACCTGGAGATGGAATGTGGTCCTCATGGACACCAAGACACCAAGACCCTGGGAAGGAGAACTGCACGGTACAAGGAGTACTATGCCGCTCCCTGCAACCTGGGACTGAAAGGAACAACTACACCCTGGGAAGGAGAACTGCATGGTACGAGGAGTACTATGCCACTCCCTGCTACCTGGGACTGAAAGGAACAACTACACTCTGGGAAGGAGAACTGCACGGTACGAGGAGTACTATGCTGCTCCCTGCTACCTGGGAGTGAAAGGAACAACTACACCCTGGGAAGGAGAACTGCACGGTACGAGGAGTACTATGCCGCTCCCTGCTACCTGGGACTGAAAGGACCAACTACACCCTGGGAAGGAGAACTGCACGGTACGAGGAGTACTGTGCCATTCCCTGCCACCTGGGATTGAATAAGGCCGCATAACAGCTGTCCAGAAGATGGATCAAAACTGTGGTCATAAGAACGAACCGGAAAACAACACAAGAACATGCCTCCAGGTCTGAAGCTACCCACCACCGGAGCAAGATAACCTGGCTCGAGAGGGCGGAGACTGGCGGAAGTCCATGGACCAGAGGAGGAGCGAGGTGTGTGGCTTGGCATAAAAAGATGCCTTCTTAGCAACTGAACTCTGGAGATCTTCCCTACCAAGGATCATGACGATCGGAAGGACCGGTGGGATGCTGCCTGGACCTGGGACCATAGGGATGCCTTGGACCCATGGTGGTAGCTATAATCCTCTTTCCTTTTCTTTTTACTTTACCTTTCATTCACTTTCTGTCTTTCTACCTATCGCACACCGCTTTATGGTCAAACAATAAAATTGTACTGTTTGATTGAAGCATAACCCCTTGGCGTGGTCGCCTTGATTTTTGTACTTCGAGATCATAGTTAATGAACCGTCCGCTGAGTGGACCGTGACACCTTGTCACTGGTTTGATATTGTCACCACAATACAGCTTCTTTCCCTCACATCATGCGCCTATTGCTTCCTGTTCACTAAGCCATGCCTCTGACAAATCAGTTCAGTTGGTTTTCGCCTTCTTGGCTCATCTGATCCTCTCTTCTCCTTTACCAAGCACTGCAATAATGGAATAGTCACTTTATTCACAGGCTCCTTATTCCCTGAGAGGCAATCACCCTCCCTGATATCTCTCTATTTACAGGGAAACAGTGAATTCATAAGAGGATTAGACCTCCTTTCACAGCGTTCTTATGAACCACACTATTTCATAATTAAATGAGAAGTAGTCCCAGGGAGTGTGCTGCTCCATGTGTCTTCTTAAAGACATTTACATTCCTGAATGCCTTGCAGAATTAGGCAGATTGTGGTGCAACGATGCAGAAAGGGCATTAGGAACTGTTGCCTCCACCAGCCCTAGCTGAGAGTAGTTAGAAAGCCAGCTTCTCAGTTTCTGCAGATGAAGAACCTGGAACCTAATAACCTGGCATGAAACAGTCGTTTGCTTCAGCTGAGATAATAGCGAGATTGTTATATTTCCTGGCAAAACATCCTTCCCTATTTGTGCGCCTGGTGGAGAGCAATAGGCATCTTTCAAGGTGGTTTTGTTACTAGGCAAATTGTTGACATTTTGCTCTTACAGAAAACAGCTACCATCTCTCTGTTACATTTTGTGTCACTGCTTCACCCTTCAATAAGTACAAGGACACTTCTCTGGGAGGATGGAAGAAATCACACTGTTAAATACGGAGTCGTGGCAGGTAGGCATACAGCGTTCAGCTGGTCTACCAGAAAGGTTCTCCCACACAAATCTTCTTTCAGACCTCAAGACTGCTTGCAGATGAAATCTGGTGGACACACATCCAGCAGTACAAGGTCTTCTACCCTCATGTCCTTCAGCATGGTAGACATTGGTACCTCCTCCATGGCAGAGACTCTGGAGAAGAATGTATGCCAGTTGCACTGCCATGCCAGCTCAGTGAAATACTCCAGTTAAATGCTGACCGAGGCTGGCTTGACCAAAGGCACAAGGTTGTGAACTGAGGTGGATGAGCTGCAAGTACGTGCTTTTTTCCCCACTGTTGTTATAGGGACATCCACCCCTGGATGAGTGGGCAGGAAGGGGACCACAGCACATTAAACTGCTAGCTGGAGATTGCTGCACAAAGCTGTAGTCAAAGCCTTTGCTTTTCTTCACACTCAAACTTGAAATTGCCTCTGAATCTCTTTTTGGATTTGCCTCTTGGTTTTAAATCATATTTCTGGTATTTAATGTCATTAGGTCAAGCAGATATTTGCATTTCTCAGAAGGAGCAGAGAGATCAAGATACTGGTTTAACATCTGCAGAGGGCAGTGCAATCTCAGGCTGAATGCGAAGGTTGCCTAGCTCCCAGCTTTTTTTCTCACAGGTGCTGGAGAGCTGAGGCACCAGAAACAATTTCAGAGCGATGCTGGTGGCCTAGACATAGCAATAGGAGAGGGTCCCTCTCTGTCAGAAAATTCTACTATTGCAGAAAATGAGCATGCTTCTTTCCTCATTTATGGTTTTTTACCTGCCTTTAGGAGCAGAACATTTCCATTAGCAGTTAAAAAATTTGGCAGTGCCCCTTTAAATGAAGCCACACAAATAGATGCATCTGTCGAAGCTTTGTGTGTTTTAATAACTTCCTATTCATGTATTTTCTCATCACCACTACAGTTCTTGATCCAGTCCCAGCCACCTTTTTCATCTGTGGCTACTCTAATTCTACCAGACACTTTACTGACGCAAGCAAGATCTGAGTTCAGCACCAGATCTGTTTTTTCCGCACATGTTGTTCTTTCAATTTCTCTGCGTCGTCCAGCAGACAAAACTCTGTTTTCTGAAACTGTTCTCTTTCCGGCTTGATAAACTCTTCAGAGCCATCCAGAATTTCTTTGGCCTTTCACCCTGCCCTTCTCTTCTATAGCTACTTGGAAAGGAGAACTTTCCAAGTGAATGGAAAAAAGAACCCAGCAGCATTTTGTAGGCTTAGTTCCAGCTCACTTTTCCAGAGACCACTGCTCATTTGGATGCCCTTGCTCCTGTCCAGGGCTTCAAAAAACACCCTCCTTTTACTATCACTTTCCCAGTCCTAAGCTAATGAGACCTCATCAGGGAACCTGAAGCCTAACAGGCTGAACATCACCCAAAGGGTACAGGCTACACTTTTATCAGACCTGCTGTGTTTTATTTGTATTGGTGCTTTGAACTCACAAACCTGTCAGAAAAGCAAGTACCAACACAAAGTTATCTTCTTTTTAATGTTTTTCTCTTTGATGAGACAGATCAGACCAGAAATCACTGATTCCTGTCCCTGTAAGTGTTCTACCAGTCTCAAAGAGCTCAAAGAGCTGTGTGCAAGTGGGTATTTGATGCTCTAGCAAAACAGAACAATTAAACCCTTTCTAACACTGCCTGACGAGAGCTTAGGATTTTCCATTTTCTTCCATCCCTCTCCTCTAAAGGCCCCATGATGCTGAGGCAGTAATAGGAAGTGAAGGCCTGCCTCTTTCTCTCCTTCTAGTGTTTAGAAAAAGATACCTTGGTGGTTCCATAAACCATATAGAAACTAGAAGTGAAACTCAACAGAAGCATCTCCCAGGTGGGGACAGCTGTACACCATCCCCCCATCTATCGCACAATTCTTAACTTCTGAAAGCAAACCCAAGTAGGGCTTACCTGGCTGCTTTTCTGAGCAGTCAGCTTCGGGACAGGTCCAAGCAGAAAATAAAATTTCCTGAGGCTTGTTGATGTGAGGAAGCCATCTTCCAAATCACGTAGCATGGGGAGTAAACAAGAGAACCTAGAGACGTGCACACACCTGCAGGCCTATGATCTGACTGGTGTCACAGAGACATGGTGGGATGACTCTTACGGCTGGGGTGTTGGAATGGAAGGATACAAGCTCTTTAGGAAGGCCAGGCAGAGGAAGAGAGACAGGGGTGTCACCATCTATGTCAGTGGCCAGCTGGAGTGCGTGAGGCTCCACATGGGAATGGATGAGAAGCTGACCGAGAGTTTATGGGTCAGGATTAAAGGGAGGGCAGGGACAGGGATAGGTGACATCATAGTGAAGGTCTGCTACAGGCAGACCTGACAAGGAAGACTGAGCCGATTAAGCCCTCTACAGACAGCTAGGAGCAGCCTCACATTCACAAGCCCTGGTCTTCATGGGCGAGTTCAGCCACCCTGATATCTGTTGGAGGGACAAGACAGCAGAGCATAAGCAATCCAGGAGGTTCTTGGAACGCGCTGATGGTAACTTCTTTTCTAAATGATAATGGAGCCAACAAAGACAAAGTTGAGCAAAACCACCAGGAGGCCTTCACAGATGAGCAAGGAGCTCCTGGACACAATAAAACACAGCAAAGGAAGCCTACAGAGGGTGAAAGAAAGGACAGGTTGCCTGGTGTCACATTAAGGGGGAGGTTTTCTCCCCCAGCCCTTTATGTTCAAGTAGTCTGTCAACTACCCAGGAAAGATGAGACCCTCGCGCCCACCCAGCCTGTCAGAGCTCACTGCAGAGACTGTATAGGACAGCCCACTGCATCACAGGGTGATTCACCCGCCCTATTCAGGGATTTACAGCGACAGATTCACTAGTCAAATCAGCTATTCAAGATTCCAGAAACTCGAACAACACAGGACTCGGCTGAGAATTTTTTGTTATACAAATTTGTGACAGACTAAGGCTCAAGACTGTCATTGATAGTACACCGACTGCAAGAGCAAGTGTGAAATAGTGTAGACACAAAATCTAATCACTAATAAAAGCTAGGTGGAGTTAAATCATTAAGTGCGCATAGAATATAGTATAGTTCTTACCTGACAGGCATCCCTATGGGGAAGAAGACAGGTCCAGCCCATTGACTGATCCCAAGAGGTATGATGGAGTCTTCCCTAACTTCTCCCCTTTATATTGTTTCTTTACTTCTAGGTGGAGCTCGAGTGACTCTAGTCATACCTACATTTGTTACTGGTAGGTGTAAAATTCTCTCGCTCTAACTTTAAATGCACAGTCAATAAAAATCTAAAGCACATGCTGAGTGAGGGGTGGTCGTTCCTTAGAGGCGAGAAGCTTCGAGGTGGAGGTGTGCTTTGGCATGACAATGAGATTATAATGAACTAAGTTCATTTGAGGAAAGCGATTTGCCACAGTTGCTGGCTCAACAGCAAACATCTTCCCTTACCTTTGGACAGGTACTATGCCGTTTCTCAGCACATGGTACCGCCAAGTTCCCCTTCCTGTAGGGAGTACAATAGGACCTGGCCAAGGTGTCTCCACCCCACTCCACCCGCTATTCAGTTCCTCTTAGCGTGTGCTGAGGTTGCAGGTTGTGTTCCCTGCAAACTACGGGGGAGCAGGTGCCGTGTACAGCAACCGCATTCCACCTGGGAAGCAGCAGCTGCAGTTCTACCCTACAATTTCATTAATTAGTTATTTTTCCACACCTGGGAACTGTCTGAGCAGCCAGGGATCAGGTTAGGAAAGCTAAAGCCCTGAGAGAATTCAGTCTGGCCCGGGACATCAGGGGCAACAAGGAAAGCTTCTATAGGTACATCAGTGATGAAAGGAAGACTAGTGAAAATGTGGGCCCTCTCTGGAAGAAAATGGGACGCCTGGTTACCCAGGACACTGAGAAGGCTGAGGTACTCAATGACTTTTTTGGGTCAGTCCTCATTGAAAAGTGCCCCAGCCATACCACCCAAGACACAGAAGGCAAAGGCAGGGGCTGGGAGAATGAAGAACCACCTGCTACAGAGAACATTACATTCAAGAGCATCTAAGGAACCTGAAGGTGCACAAGTCCACGGGACCTGATAAAATATATCCGTGAGTCCTGAATGAGCTGGCAGATGAAGTGGCTAAGCCACTCTCCATCATATTTGAGAAGCTGTGGCAGTCTGGAAAAGGGGAAACGTAACCATCAGTTTTAAAAAGGGAAATAAGGAATACCAGGGAAACCACAGGCTGGTCAGTCTCACCTTGGTGCCTGGCAAGACCATGGAGCAGATCTTCCTGGAAACTATGCGAAGACGTGGAAAATAAGGAGGTGATTGGTGACAGCCAACATAGCTTCACTGAAGGCAAGTCGTGCCTGACAGATTTCATGGCCTTCTATGACAGGGGTTTAGAGTTGACAGATAAGGGAAGAGTGACTGGTGTCATCTACCTGGAATTCTGCTAAGCTTTTGACAGTGTCCCACACAAAATCCTTGTCCCTAAAGTGGAATGATATGGATCTGATGGGTGGACTACTTAGTGGATAAGGAATTGGCTGGATGGTCGCACTCCAAGAGTTATGGTCAACAGCTCGATGTCCAAGTGGAGACCAGTGACAAGTGGCATTCCTCAGGGGTCTGTACTGCCACCAGTGCAGTTCAACATCTTGTCAAACACATGAACAGTGAGACTGAGCACACTCTCGGCATGTCTGCTGATGACACCAAGCTGTGCAGTGTGGCAGACATGCTGGAGGGAAGGGATGTCATCCAGAGGGACCTTGACAGGCTTGAGAGGTGGGCCTGTGTGAACTTCATTCACGAGGTTCAACAAGACCAAGTGCAAGGTCCTGCACCTGGGTCAGGGCAAACCCCAGTATCAATACAGGCTGGGTGGAGAATGGATTGAGAGCAGTTCTGAGGAGAACGACTTGGGGGTGCTGGTGGATGAAAAGCTCAACATGGCCCAACAGTGTGCATTTGCAGCCCAGAAACCCAACCTAATCCTGGGGTGTATCAAAAGAAGTGTGGCCAGCAGGTCGAGGGAGGTGATTCTCTTGCTCTCTTCCACTCCGGTGATATCTCACCTGGAGTACTGCATCCAGCTCTGGAGTCCCCAACATAAGAAAGACGTAGACTTCTTGGAGTGAGTCCAGAGGAGGGCCATGAAGATGATCAGAGGGCTGGAGCACGTCTCCTATGAAGACGGGAGGAGAGAGTTGGGCTTGTTCAGCCTGGAGAAGGCTCCAGGGGGACCTTCTTGTGTCCTTTCAGTACTTCAGGGGGGCTTATAGGAAAGGTGGGGACAGACTTTTTAGCAGGGCCTGTTGTAATAGGACAAGGGATAATGGCTTTAAACCATAAGAAGGTAGATGTAGATTAGATATTAGGAAGAAATTCCTTACTGGGAGGCTGGTGAGACACTGGCACGGGCTGTCCAGAGAACTTGTGGATGCCCAGTCCCTGGAAGTGTTCCAGGCCAGGCTGGATGTGGCTTGGAGCAACCTGGTCTAGTGGGAGATGCCACCGCCCCTGGCAGTGGGGGTTGGAACTAGATGATTTTTCAGGTCTCTTCCAATCCAAACCATTCCATGATTCTATGATTCTGTGTCAGACCTATGGAGGATGACAAATTTTTCCCCCATAACGAAAGCTGGTTTTGTCTGAATGGAAGCTTAATGTCCATTGCTCTGTTGACCTGTTCTGGAGAAGTGGGTGCTCTCTCTAGAGTCAGCTTAGATGTATGCTTTGCTTCCTGGAGGAGACAATGCTGAGAAATACTGTGCTCCCTGCATGTATGAACTGTACCCTTTTTGTTATCACTCTCATCTGCCAAACTGCAGATTGCGGAGTTAATTCATTAACTGCTTAGGTGTGGTGTGTATGCAGCTGAGCAATTGTTTTGGTCACTGCCACAACAGGTTCCATTTGGCCATACTTGGTACAGTTTTCTATCAACTTTGGTTTCCAGCAGTCATCATTCACAGACATACAGCCTAGTTTTGCTCCTGAATGATCTCCTTGGACATACCTCCAAACCGCTGTGTAACAAATACTCAAAAATAGCAGTTTATCAGCTGGAAGATTCATTGCCCTTAAACCTGTAGGATCTATTTTCAGGAAGGAGACAGGCAGAAGACAGACTTTGACCTGAAAGGTCCGAGGAACGCTTTAGGAGTGCGGTTTTCCTGTGACCTGGGAGCTTGCCTTTTGTCGTGAACTGCAATATTAAGCTCACACAGCCAGTTAATAAAGCACCATTGGCGCTCAAGGACCTGTACATGTGTAAATTTGATGTGAAATCCACCTTGTCTGCAAATTGTTTATAATATGCACTTAAGAAAGAACTACAGCCGCCTACGGATAAACGTCCTTGCAAGGGGAAAATAGCAACAACAACACCTGAACCAGCCCTGTAAAGTCATCCCCCACCCCGAGTGTGCTGGTATGTGCTGAACAAAGCAAACTGACAGTCCCTGCAGTGCCACAGGCTCCCTTGTCCCACAGGCCATCTGCAGTGATTGAGCTGCTGGAACGACTCAGGCTGCACACACCTCCTCATGAGCTGCCTCCACCAAATGCAAAATTTCTACTTGTCATCCTTGAAACATGTCACCTTTCACTGGTTCGTGCTGAACTCCTGCCTACCCAAAGAAAGAAAGTTGTGCCCTCCCTCCAAAGATAGCTTCCTACAGCTTCCCAGAACCCAGTTCTGCCCAGGATTTCCTCACCTTACCTCTCTCTCTTGTGCAAAGGACAGCCAGAGTCTGGATTTCCTTCTACGTAAAGCCATAGGGAGGTTTCTAACAAACTCAGCTTTGTTTCCCTTCCTGAATGGGCATTCATTATAAAAGCACCTTCAAATATTCTCAAGTACGTGCTCATTCCCATGGCAGGTCTAATCCCATGACTACACCCAAGAGACACTTTCTTCCTCGTACTGTTTAAACACGGGAGTACAGCTGTCTCAGAGATAGACACACTGAAGTTTGCGCCTAATCCCCCTGCCCTTTCCCAGACAGCATCTCCAGCACCTGGCATGGAAAATACGCACCCGCACAGTGGGCTGCCTGAGAGGTCATTCCAGACAAACCAAAACTGTTACGTCCCACACTAAAGTCTTCCTGCTCCACACACAGACAGTAACATAACCAAACAGTGCCTTTATGTGCCTCTTTGCAAACAATGAGTTTTATTGATTTTCAAAGAAAAAGGACTTCAGACTACATTTTCCACTGCAAGAGGCTGCTCGCAGCAACAGCATGGGGGAGAGGAGACAAAGGTACTAATAGTAGATATTTGTTAATCTTCCATTCCATTCCAAAACCTGAGAAGATTAAGGAATATTTCCACTGTGTCATCTTGCTTCCTAAAATTTTATTCTTGCTAACCGTACAGGGAGGGGGAAAAGTTGCAGTGAAGTCTGGTATAGACAGTGGAATAACAAATGACTGTGTCTTTTAAGAACGGCAAGGTTTCATCTATAAAACTGAAGAGCAGATGTCAAAATTCTGCCGTTCATTCTGTCTTTATAAAGTTAGGCCATTTCACAGCAGCAATCATGTTCTACCTCCTCTTATTCTCATTACTACAGAGCTGATCTGAATGAGAAATCAGAGCTGTAGCACATGACGTGCTAAGTCACCACCCTGTACCTCTTCTGTACTTGACCCTTTGCACACCATCCCTTTTGATCGCCTGTTACCAAATGAGCAAGAGAGCACTGTTTGCCTCTCCTAAAGCCCTGCTGGGCTTGGTCAGTCAGAGCCCTTCGATGGCCATTTCCACCTGTCTTCTTCTGCACTGAGCTAGGGTATGGTTCTTCCAATGCTCTTTACCCCCCTGCCCTCGCTCAAGCACGCACAAGCACCTGCCAGACAAACACAGGGATGCAGAGTGAAGCTGACAGTCGGCAGCTCTGCATCTAGGGTCAAGTCCTTCCTCGTGCTGTCCCTGCTGCAAAGAATGACAGAGGGAAGAAGTAAGGGCAGACTATAAAGGCACAAAAATTAGTATCAACAGATTCAGCTAGGATTCAGCTGTTTCCTAGCTGATCTAACAATTCTCTGCATTTCACAAAACAACGTCCGGTTCATCTATGGGTCAGCAGAAACACATCACTGAGAGGCCATCCAGTACCTAGTGAAGGGAAAAGCAGAGGTGTTTGCCTGATCTTTCCTTTTGAACGCTCAGCACTCGTGCATCACACTCTGTCCACAGTCTACTCCATTTTAAATGCCCCACTGTCCAGGTCTAACTACCTGAAACCTCTCTTGCTACTTTAAACTTACTGCTTCCTATTGTTCACATGGGACACCAAGAATGATCTGTTTTGTTCCTCTTCTCAGTAGCCTTTTAAATATGTGAGTGTTTTCCTGTCTCCCCCAGGCTATTGTTTTGTCCCTAAACAACCCCTACTCTTTCCCTCTTTCCGCCAAGCATGCTCAGGGACTCTTTGACATTGTTCCATATCTTCCTTTCAATACTTTGCCTCTAGGAGGATGAGTTGAGGCCTTCAAACAAAGAGGTGCTTACCTTCCTCTTCAAATGTACTGGAGTGATGCTGCTGACTCAGTAACCAAGTTCACCATTTGCTGGAAGAACCTGTTTTTTTCCACCTAAATGATGCACCTTCTTAACGATTCTCTGGCTAGTTGTCTCCCAGGTCAAAATTACAATTGCTCTTATACTTCTGCAAAATAGACTTTAGGACTTGGGAAGGAACCTCAGGTGTTTTCCTGGTCTATATCGTATAACAAGAGTGAACAAGGAGACATCACCAGCATTTAAAATGCAAGAAGAGACTGTTCCTCCTGAAGCAGCCTTCCATTTCCGGGAAATCATTGATTTAAGAGCTTAACCAAATCATTTTTGAAAAGGAGCTGCTACTCACAAACCACTTAGTCATGAAGTCCATCCCTCTCTCATCCTCCATCTGCTATTTATCTGTGTCAGAATTTTTGCTGAGTTGGCATTGCCTGCACCATGGGTCTCTTTGAGCTGTTGAAACTCAAACAGTCTAATAAAGAAAATCAATTTGTGGAAGCATTTGTATTCCGCACTTCACATGTCTATCTGAGTTAAAACCGCCTCACTATGCAAATAAGGATTGGCATTAAAAGCGTGTTCAAAATGGGAAGTTCTTGAATGAATGCACAGCCTGCAGTTGAAACAATCTATATTAAAGAAATGCCTTTAACCATTAAGTCTAGATGACTCTCTCATGAAGCCACGATTAAAATTTTAATCAGGGCGGATTAGGCTGTGTGCCCCCTGCCCCACCCACCCCCTTTTTTAAAAAAAAAAAATCAGAATCTAATTAAACACAGTAAAAGTAAGTTAGTTCATAAACCGTGAAAAATGCAAACTATACATGTAGGGCAATATTGTTGACATTAATTCGTATCTAAACACTGATCCTTCAGAGCTGCCTGGCTTACATATTTGCAGAGCTGTGGACCTCAGCTCTTGCTTAACGATTCATTATCTTCCATTACTTCTCCCCAGACCCAGGAGGACATGTCTGGTGTGTAGCTCCTTGCCCAATTACAACCCTTTCATGAATGAAACGAACAGCCATGACCAGAGGCACCTGAGATCATTTTCCATAGTGAAGTGCATGTGCTGAACCTGGTTGTAGCAGGTGATGCCGGCAAGCCTCCAGTCCCAATGCTGCTGTTTCCCCAGTAAGAGGAAGGCCCAGACAAATACCTTCCTAGTTGTTTCAAGAGGCTTTGGGTGAGCCCATATTGGACTGCAGGTTGTTGTAGGTACAAGAAATGGGCTGAAACTAATGTTAGAAGTGTAAAAGGGAGGTAACATTTAGAAATGTGTTAGCTGGTTAACCTCTGGGATTATTCAATAAATCACCCCATTAGTCACTGTTTAAAGGCAAAATAAATGAATGAAGCCTCTTATTTGTCCTTAAACACTCATTAAAGTAAACAGCTTTCAGTGTGCTCCTGATCACTGGCTATTGCTTGGCGGAAGAGTGATACAAATAGATAAATGATCATGGTGGAAGCTTTTCTTTCACTGAAGTCTGCAAAGAAGAGTTTAATTGATCATGTACTTATGGCCTCAAAACCAGCACTTTCACACCCCCTCTATCATTAGCAAACAAAAGTTCACAGTGGGGTAAGCAATGTACTGCTTAATCTCTTGGGTCTGGCTGTATAACTGTGGCGAGATACATAACTAAGGAAGCACTGAAATAGTTTACTGATTTACTATAAAATTATTTTTTCCTGTACACTCTTCTCAGGGGACAGATATCTTTACTAGGATCTGTAATTTGGTTTTGGTGGAGCAATTCCTATTAAGAAATGTAGATGAGTTGAAACTAAAACAGCCACCATCCTGCTGAAATATGTCATCTAGAATGACAGTTTTAAAATAGGGAAAAGAAATCACAAGAATTCCTTCAACAGTTTAGAATTATTGCATAAGGTTTTTAAAACATTAAATTGAAACAGCAGATGCATGCATTTAGCATATCATCACACCATTTATAGTTCATGCAAACTCCTGATAAAACTAATTAAAACCTTACAATCCTATCTTTTTTAATTTCTTTCAATTTTTACATCAAGAGGTACAGGCAGAGTTTGCTTTATTTGTTTAATGATAAACAACACTGAAAGAATCAATTGTGTTTATTTCACCAATAAAATGCAGGTGACCCACACAGGAGAATGATTTCTTACGTTTCGCTGTCTACCCACATTCATTCTTAGCCACAGCGTCACAAAGCAGTGGTGACGATTATCAGAGGCCGAGAGTCTGGTGGTGGGGAAAATAGTTTGTGTGTTCAGAAAGATTTTCTGCCTTAGGTGCGCTAACTTTTTTGTCTCCAGCTGTCCCATGCTAATTAGATTTGCTCCTGGCTTTGAAGATGCTCTGATTGACCATTTTCCCTGAACTTATTTTCTCTAACTGACAATTGCTGACTCTCATCCTGCCCACAAATTAAGATACCCACTTTCAGTGGTATCCACCGTGGTCTGCACAGCAGCTGGGGTATCTCAAGTCCGGCGTGTTTCTGCCTCTCCAGCACATGTTCTTCAGGGACTGTGGAATCCAGGTCTTTGCCAGATGTGAAGTTATCAGGGATTCATGGGGAAAACCAGAAACCCAGAAAAGTTGTGGTGAAAGGTCCGCCCCACGCTGGTTTCTGTAACCCACTGCACTGAACATTTTCAATATACTGTGACTGAGTCAAAACACAGCTATGGAAAATAATGACATGCTCTGCCAGAAAACATACTCGATGCATGTCATCCCCTCACTCATATTCAATGGGGTAAGGAAGGAGCAAAAAAAGAAGATAAAATCTGAAGTTTGGCAGAATGAACCTCTTTTTTGATGTACAAGTAGGGGAAAGGGCAGGTATGCTTACAGACGCCAGCAGTTTTGGCATGCTGCTTAGCCAGGCCAATAGTCCTTGCATGTTTGTACAAAAAAAATGGTTTATGGAAACAGGTGACACTAATACAGCTTAGACAGAACCTCATCTTGAAAGACTGGTGATGAAATATTTTACTAGCACCTATCATGTCAATTATGACATGCAATGAGGAAAACCATGCAGAGTGGCTGGTTCCCTCGTGACCACTGGAAATTTGTTTGCTCTAGCAGGAGATTGCAATCTAATGCATTAGTAAGACATCACTGTAATTCCATCTGTTTAATGCTGATTTAGAAACTCATCAAAGCTCATTCTTAGAGCTGCAGTCAGGAATCTCACTGAATATTTGGTGGGCTTGTTTAGATAAGCACATGGGAAAAGGCCCTCAGACGTTCCAAATGCTGGCTGGAAGCCTGTAGGGGTGTTACCCTTACTCCTTTAATATTTTTCCTTCCAATAAATAACTTCATTTTGTTTATGGAAATGGCTTATTCTTTGGGAAATTGATATTGTGAGCAGGATAAATTGTTTGTGCGCAGAGACATTCTGGATAGTGCTTGGAATTAGGTATAACAGATGTCACATTAACATTTGGCTGCCAAGATGACAGATGAGTGATTGCAGCATGGAACCATTAGGCAAGTTGATAATGGGCTTCCTAACACATGCTGCTGTCATTTCCCATTGCTGCGCTAAAAGAGCACCCTGACTGAATGTAGCAGTGAAGCACAGAGGAAAGGTATATTACATTCCATAATGTACCGTCGTATTCAGTAACAGTCCATAATGCTCTGTTGGTTTCAGCATTTCATACATTTCCCTTTTTAGCATACACTAGCATATTATAACCCTACTTAAGATATCATTATATTTCGAGGAGGTGGGGGGGAAATCAAAAAATTGAAAGCCTACAGAGCAGGGAAAAAACACCCAAGCACTCCAAAAAGCCTGTATTTTCTGTATAAGACTGCTGCTTAAGTAAGCACAGCTACCTTTCCCAATGTAAAACAAAACAAACAAACTATGAAAAAATGTTTAGAAAGCCTCTTTCATTCAACAGGTAATTATGCTTTCAAAGATATATAGAATAAAATAGCATAGAATATTCTCAGTTGGAGGGGACCTACAATGATCATCCAGTCCAACTGCCTGACCACTTCAGGGCTGACCTGATCCTTGGTTGAGATGCCTTCTGGGCTGTGCTCAGGCTCTCTTAATTAAGCATAAATCCAAAGAAGTAACTCAGTCAAGTGAAGGAGCTTGGTTTTATGTTCCCAGAGATTCAACTGCTCCATCTTTGTATGGCTCCTAAGTAGGTGATGTCCTGATCTTGGCTGGGATCTCTAAGTTTGCTGTGACCACAGACTTCTGTGACAACTCAGCAGGTTATCAAGAGCTGAAACTCACTGGACTTCCTCATCATCCGATAAATTACTCCATTTCTCCAGAGGGAAGCTCATTCAAAAACAAATGATCCGCAGTAATGAACATCCTAGGTGACTTTTGAAATCTTTCTGTCTGCCCAAACTAGAATTTTCCAGCACTTGAGATGTGAAACCTCATGGCTTACATCAGCCTTGTGCAACTGCAGGTTCGCTTTCCCTGTGGACTTGGCCAAAGTAGGACAGGAAAGCAAGCCCCGCAGGGTATTCACCAGCAGGTTTCTACCACTGGCTAAATGGTGGTGCACTGTAAGGCCGACCGGAAAGCTCTGTCTAATGAAGCTCTTGCAACGGAACAAGTCGCGAGAACTCCATCAAAGTAAGGACAAAACATCAAAACTGAATATATAGTATTTTCTACTTAAATTTGACTTACTGGATCACTTCTGTAACACCGACCTTGCTTTGTTTCTCAACTTCCCTGCCTCACTTTGTCTATTTTGGGGTTTTATTGAGTCTTGATCTCTTTGTGTGTTATCACTCATTTATTCTGTACATGCCTGACTTAACCGCCCGGAACTAACCCATTACTGGCAAAGTTACTCAAGGTCTTTCAGATCCCGACTCCACTGAAGCCAGTAATTCAGAAGTTGTCTGAATGTTGTGTTCAGGATGCATAGACATAAATTATTAAACCTGACACTTCAAAAGCTGGTTTTGGAGTAATTAAAAATTTACCTGAAATGTTGCTTTCAAGTCTGCTTAATCGATGCCCTTTCATTTAACGGTCAGATCATTTAGAATATTGTGGGTTTTCTTCAGAGGTAGAATTTTACTGCAGTTAGTGAAAACCTCTCCCTTTCAGTTCTTGTGGTTACTAACACCAGGTGATTACTATCAGGTGATTACTAACATTTTCTGCTAAGCAGCCTGGGGAAAAAAAAAAATGAAGAGACAACTTGCCATTTGTTCCACATTCTAAATTAAATTCTGATATTATTTGGCCTAGCCATAACATTTGCCAGAATATTACAATCTGTAGATACGCACAAAGCTGCTTGCAGTTGACCAGTAAGCAGTGTGTGTGTATGTGGCAACTATTCTGATTTCAAAATAAGAACTGCACTTAAATGACCGTAAAGGTTGTCTCACCACCAAATACTTCTTTAGATTGCTGTATAGTCCTAGGAAAAGAAAGCTGGTGCTGGAGATATTGGAAGGCAATTCTGGGGGGTTTCATTCTGATAGTTATAGGAAAAAGAAGATTTTGAAGGGTTTTTTTTGAGCAGGGACAAAGCATAACTTGGACAATGAATAAAAATATTTCATAAGACTGGCTGCCTTGTGGTAGACTGGGTGTGCTTTTATACCTCATTTTATATTTATGTTTCCCACTCCAGCTGGAAGCTTGCTGGTTCTGGGAAGACAGAGAGGGACCTTTGTTTCTCTGACAAACAATCTCCCTACCCATAGCAGCACACGTGCTGGTGCACCTCCAGTAACTGGACTGTCATACTCAGGCTCAACCTCTGCAAAGCCGACAGAGAAATCACCCACTGCTCTGGACCAGCTGGAAGCAAGGCCTGCTCCTTGCAAAGCAGCCAGACCCGGGGAAGCTCCTCCAAGCCACCAGCAGCAAAGCCACTTCCTCCCTGGCTCCCATGCTGAGAAAGCCAAGGAGGTGGCTGAGTGCCCAGCAGCTTGCTCCAGACTCTGTTTATGGTGCAGGCTCAGATTCACACCTGGAAAACCAGTAAGTGGGGTGCTACCAGCATTACTGGTGGCCACTGCTGTGTGCCTGTCTGCAAAAATGGGGTACAAAAATGAGAGGAAATGAGGCCAAAAGTGTTAAAGCATCATTTCTGCTCTCTGTAATGCTTCTGACAACACAAATCAAGTACCAGTTCCGGAATTCCTGTTAGGGATTATTCATTATACTTGTGAAAATGTACTTTTTTACACGACAAAAGAACAAGGTCTCAAAATATTAATACTTCTCCTTTTCCATTTTCACCATTCTTCCTTTTCCTTTCATCATTCCTTTAGCTTCATTGATATTCTACAAGATTCACTCCTTATACACTCGGAATAGACCTGGAAACAAGCTCTTGGCTTTTTTCCCTTAACACAGGGCACACGCACTCTTCATTAATCAAAGAGATAAAAAGAGATTAAAACATCAGGTGAAATGAACTATGTGTATAACGGGAAGGAGGTAACTCTGGACTGAACAGGTACAGGAGACAACAATGCACAGCATGGATGCCGCCTGTGCGTTCCCCAGGTTTTATCTCACATTACAACAGAATGTTCGAGCTTCATAATTCACACGGTATCACGCAACGGCACTTACTCATCGGCTGCAGAGATGAAAGCGTTCTGCTAAGATTCTTACTGCTGCAGATGGTTAGTGAGAAATGGTTCCTCTGTGGCTTTAACTGGAGGTCACAGTGTCCGTCATAGGGAACCTTCTGATTGACAGAAACTCCCCTTTTTTCCTCTCTCTTGACATAAGGTCATTTATGTAGTACAGCAACACGCTAGAAACGCTGCAGGGACAAAGCGGCTTCATAACCCTCCAACAAAGTAGTGAAGTCTCATTCTAGAGGTTGGGACAGTTCTGCCACTGACTTTCCCCACGACCTTGGGCAAGTCATATTCAACATTGTCTTCTCAGTCCCTTCATCTGCCTACCACCACCCTTACCCACCCCCCATACCTGTGTGTGCATGTGCACAAAGATTGCCTTCTGCAAGCTTATGCCAGAGTCTCAGTCCCTCAAGGACCCCAGAAACTACTATGATGCTCCTAAGAGCTTGCCTTCTTTCATGGCCATGTGAAGACCCACAAACAAAGGCAATCGCCCCCTTCAGCACATCTTTCCAGTGAACTCTGTCTCTTGCATGGCTTTATTTGTCTTTCCAGCCTGACAGATGTTAAAGATGAGAGTACATGTCACCTCTTTTAACAAGGCTAAAGAGCTTTCCACGACTGCAAACACAATGACCTTAACTAATGTGTGTTTTATAAACCAAAAGATTCTAGAGACCTGCAGCAAAGTAGATCATCCTTAGACTTCTGCCCAGCTCCCGAGGTATAAAGGCCAGATCCTTTTGGCTGGGTGGCTCAAGGCCAATGGAGAGGTCTAAGCCACTCGGTCTCATCTGTTGAACCAGCAGGTGCTTGGTCTGTGCACCAGTCCAAACACATGCAGACAGCTGTTCACCCTCGTCTATGATAACTATTTATTTTTCTAATTGCAAGGGAGGAGCCCACACAACCGCTTTTAAGCCCACTGCCCAGCTGTTAGCCAGGTAAGTCAAGAACAAATGCAGCTTTTGAATCCTGGAAGCCAGCAAAGCTCCCTCCATTGTCCAAGTGTCACCGTTGCACACTCCAGCGCCCGAGGTGAGGGCTGGCACAAAACTGAAACAAGCCCTCTGGAGATGGTGTGGTGGAAGGGTTTCTGGTCTGGTGCCCATGCCCTGGCCATGCAATGCAAACGTGGAGCAGGGTGAGCTGCTGTCCTTCAGGAGACATGGCCAGAGAGGCCATTTCTGAAGATGTCTTTTTAGGGTTGAGCATTGGGAGGAGAAACGCACAAATCAATCTTGGAAAGAAACTAGGAATGCTGCCCGAGGGAAAGCTGTAACACTTACTCCTTCATTCGGTCACTGCCTGATCAGCAAATTGCAGTTTCATTGGGCCTGCCTTCATTGCTTCAGCAGCTCCGAGGCTGGTAGTGAGATGAAGGCAAGCCTGATATCCCACTGCAGGAGACAGGCCCTGGACAATCTCTCTGTTTTATCTGGGTGGCCCTGCATTTTTATCAGCCTTTTTAAGGGGCTGCAATCCCAGCTTGAGACAGCTGTCTGCAGCCGGGGCATCAGCAGCTGGGGCTCAAGGGAAGAGCCAGCTGGAGAAACACTTGCTTCTTCAGAACTTGCCTTTGGTGGCTCCAAACAGGCTGACACCATAGCATGCATCCATCACAACATTTCTCCTTCTGCCATTTGGTTTGGCAGAGTAGTGCCCCAAAATCTGAAATTTAATCATGAATGTTGTTAATACTTCTTTTTACAATGGTAGACCTTCCTAGCACTCATCTTTCCAAAGTGAGTTCACCTTCCACAAATGACAGTAGATGATGGAAGAGCAGTTGATATACTTACATGTAGCCTGTTTTGCATGAAGCAAAAGGTTCGCTGAGCCTAGATAAGGAATTTTACATCATGCAGACAATGACCACACCACATAATGTCTCCAGAAGTCCAAGGGTCCAGAAAAGTAATGGCCACATGTTATTTAGAAGTTATGCAAAGGTTCAATGTGTTTTTGATCATTAGAGATACATAAACAGAACCAAGGCAGACCACAGCTCACTCTAAAATAGAATACTCCTTGATTCCCAGCCAAAATAATATATATGTTCACAGAAATAATCTGTTTTCCTCCAGTATAGATGGCCACCGCTTTCTTCATCCTGTCCTCAGTTTTCCAAGTGGGCTTATTTTCCCCTTCTTTTTCCCAAATACTACTTGACATTTGTTATGCTGCTGTGTAACATCAACACACACTATCAGTAGATCTTATATTAGCCTTTTGTGGCTTTTTTCCTTTCACTTACTTTTGCAAAAACTTTATTTCCAAGTCCACAGCCTATTTCATCATAATAATCTGCAGATAATTTTGCAATATAGAAAAAATGTCCATGGGTGCTGTGTTTTCTCCAACTTCACTGAACTTCCCCAGCAGGTCTTGTAACGCGCAAGGACAGCAAACTGCAGTCTGCATCACTGCACTCACAGACCATGCTTCCTGCCTCCATTCTACACACCCAACATGACCGTCCATGGGATGGTCACCTAGAAGGGTGGATACGTGAACACTCGGAAAGAAATAAAGGCAGTTCACTCTACTTGCAGGAGTTGAGGCTTGTTGAGCACAGCTGCCACACAGTTCCTGCCAACGAGCAGCAAGGGTTGGTCACTCCACCAAGAGTGGGGATCCAGGGGTGGAGCATGGTAGCAGGTCAGGTGGACACTGTGGTGTATATTAATGGAGTATCCGCATGGAGAAACCCAAACCACCTGACATCTGTAATCATCTTATGGCGACAGATTAATTTTTTTCTTGGGTTTGAAGGGCCATTTATCAGTCCCTGTTAGCCTGATTTTCCCTTTTGTTTTGCATGCATACTATCCTGTGTAGCTGTAGGCAGTTTTCATGGGGCTTCCTACCATCTTAGTGACTTCCACTCAGTGTTCACACTTGGTATTTGACATTGATGAAGGACTGCGTCCATGTATGCTTTTAGCTGCCAGGTCTCATCCACAGTGACTTATGCCAGCCATTTGGAGCAGCACTTGGGAGAACATCTTAGCACAATTTAAGAGTTTACTTCAGAGATAATCTTTCTCCAACCAGGATTGTTCTTTTTACTTCTAACATTTGCCATACAGGATACAGAGTGATACTGTGTCTTCTAAAAAACAACAGGTACAGCAACAAAACCTTGTCCTTTTCTGTTAGAAACTGCAAAACTCACACAAACCAAAGATACTGGAGGTTTTAAAAGCTGTAACACATGAGAAAGCAAGATTTGTTCCTGGAACTGATTCCAGCATTGACAAAACTGCTTCTCTGATGATAATTAGTTTTCAAAGAGAAGAGGTCCTGGATAGCCAGGGACACACAAGTCAATTAGGCTGAGATACAACAAACAGTTTTCTCAGGTGGCAGACTGCCAGAAATCACTAAAAGCACAGACACTCTGGCCACTGACTCGCTAAACAGACTGTGTCCAGCTGAGCTTGGCTGCTGTTCCCACCACAGAGGAAGGAATTCAGAAAGAAGAGTGTGCTGTGACCCACATACTCTTGGCAGTGGCCTCGGTTGTCTCCTTCAGCCCAAGGATTAGCTGAAACAGCTGACAGCACACATGGTCCAGGGCTCTGCATCCTCCCTACCCTGCAGCTCTGCCCCTGCAGCTTCTCACCACCCTCACCCTCCTTGTCCCTCCGTGGGAACAGGCTCAGCCAGAGTGGGCCCTGACCCCAACCCCTCACCATGGAGGAAGAAAACCTCAATGTCCTTCATGCTGTTGAGAAGCTTTGAGTTTTCCTTCTCAAATATCTACAATTTCTTGAAGCTCTTTCAAATTATTGGAGAGAATGCCCGGTGCTACAACAATTAAAAACAAGGCACAACAGAAAAAAACCCTCACAATAAAAAAAGAGTTAGATGGACTTTCCTTTTTAGGAACAGATAGTCGGTGAGGTTCTGATTTCATGGTGTTTCAGACATGATGCTGAAGTGCACTCTGCCTTAGTCACGGAGTGCAAAAGAAAAAGGAAATTTAGGGTGTATTTGTATTTTCCCATGTAGGACTCGAAGACAGAAAACCAATGCCTGTGCTGTCGAAACTAGTCTCCTGTAGTTGCAAATATTACATGCAACCGAATTCCATAGAAAATCTACTCCACCGGCCTTGAGTCACTCATTAATTCACACTGCCTCTACCAACAGAAGGACTTCCAGTCAAATATATCTAGTCAATATATGTAATTTTGTGCTTTTCTGGTGTTCAGATGTTCTCATTCCCTGCTAGCTTTTGTAGATGCAGAAAAAGCAATTCTGTATTAAACCAATGCTGAAAGGACACAAATCAAGAAGCCAGAACGTTATAAACCCCAATCCACAATACGACCTACAAATGTCGGAGACCCTGGCAATGCTGCATTCATTTGGTCATTGATTGATTCTTCTGTAACAGCCTGTATCAACCTGCATGATTGACTTCAGGCACCTTTGGACAGAGACAAAAGCACCAGCAACACATTCAGTTTGCCAATGCAGTGTGACTTCCACTGACTTTGCTCTGTTAGCAGCTTGCACGCTACATTAAATAGCAGATCTAGAATTAAAATATGAACATTTTGAAATCGCGGTTCCTATCTAGTTATAAGGTCCATAATTTATTAATGAGTTCACTTTGAGACTAAAAAAGCAGCAAAACCCAAGCAGGCAAACATATTCAAGCGCATATGCTTATTAAGCACAAGAATGAATTACCTGAAGACTTTCAAGCTTGCTGTATTGAAGTATCTCACTCCAAACATTGTTCTTTTCTTTTTCCAATGGCAACTCATAACTTGAAATGTCTTATGTCTTGAAATACGTACATTTAACGTTTAAGCAGAGAGCATCAGTTTCTGCAACCTATTTTCCAATCAATGCTACAGTTACAGGCCAGCAAACACCACTCAGAAGCAGGTACTACCTACTGATAAGTCCCTGGTTTAAAATTTAAGACCTGATGGAGAAAAATAAATGCAAGTTTATAGCCTTTTTAAAGAAGCATATACTGTCTAGAGTATTATCTTTGAGAGAGCAGAGGTAAACAGCGTATTTTCATTTTGATGCGGGCAAGGTTTCTTCTACTGACTATTCTTTTTAAATAAAATCTGTGCTGCTTCCAAAATCTTGAAAAATAATTTTTTCAGTTTTCAGCTCAAAACATCATTTGCAGGTCTTGACAAAAAATAACATCCAATTTTAACTGAAATCCAGAACTATTTTAAACATTTTAGTTGTCATTGAAACTATTTGCTGATGATAGCCCTGTGTTCTATGGCATTTTGAAAAACAAGATCATATATATTTTTCAGAAGAGTCTAGGGATATCCTGGGGATTCCTTTTATGTGTCTTGAACAAGAATGCACCTGACAATACTGAATCATTACTCTTAAGTGTTATTCAGGAATTCTGCAGTTAGTATACTATTAGCTACCAGTGATTAAATAGAAGGGGAAAAAAGAGCAGCGGTATTTTCCCTATGTTTTGATGCAACGCAATGTGGTCAGGGGTCTTTAATAAATCAAAAGACAAAATAAAAGCAATACCTGTATTGATCAGGGGCAAGGTGATCCTTGTCCTGAACATCAAGACATGTCAAGCCTTTTACTCAGAACAGCTGAGTATCATAGAACTGTAGAATCATTTAGGTTGGAAAAGACCTATAAGGGCATCAAGTCCAGCTGTTAAACCAGCACTGCCAAGTTCATTGCTAAGCCATGTCCCTAAACACCACACCCATGTGTTCTTTAAACACCTGCAGGCATGGTGATTGCACCCCCTTCCAGGACAGCCTGTTCCAGTGCTTCACCAGCCTTCCAGTGAAGAAAGTTTTCCTAATATGCAAAAAAACTCCCCTGGCACAACTTGAGGCCATTTCTTCTTGTCTTATCACTCATCATCTGGGAGATCTGGGAGAAGTGACCAGCCCCCACCTGCCTACAACCTCCTTTCAAGTAGCTGTAGGGAGCAACAAGGTATCCCCTTGAACCTCCTCTTCTCCAGGCTAAACAACTCCAGTTCCCTCAGCTGCTCCTCATAAGCCTTATTCTCCAGAGCCTTCACCAGCTTTGCTGTCCTTCTCTGGACACAGTCCAACAGCTCTATGCCCCTCATGAAGTGAGGGGTCCAAACCTGAACACAGGATTCCAGGTGCCACCTGCCAAGTACAAGGGGACAATGACTGCCCTTTTCCTGCTGGCTACGCTGTTTCTGACACAAACCAGGATGGTGCTGGCCACCTGGGCCCCCTGGGCACACACCGCTGGCTCCTGCCCAGCCGGCCGTCACCCAGCACCCCCAGGCCCTTTCCCACCAGGCCCTTTCCAGCCGCTCTGCCCCAGCCTGTAGCGCTGCGTGGGGCTGGTGTGACCCAAGGGCAGGACCCGGCACTGAGCCCTGTTGAACCTCAAACAGCTGGCCTTGGCCCATCAGTCCAGCCTGTCCAGATTCCTCTGCAGAGCCTCCTGCCCTCAAGCTGATCAACGCTCCTGTCCAGCTTGATGTCATCTGCAAACTTACTGCGGGTGCACTCAATCCTCTCATCCAAATAGTCAATAAAGATGTTGAACTGGACTGGCCCCAATACTGAGCCCTGGGGAACACCACTTGTGACTGGTCACCGGCTGGATGTAAATCTGTCCATCCAGACAGCTTTTAACCCAGCGTAGAGCACACCTGTCCAGGCCATGGGCAGCTGCTCTAGGAGAATGCTGTGGGAGATGGTGTCAAAGGCTTTACTAAGGCCCCATTAGACACCATCCGCAGCCTTTCCCTCATCCACTAGGCAGGCCATCTTGTTGCAGAAGGAGATCAGGTTTGTCAAGCAGGACCTGCCTTTCATAGCCCCATGATGGCTGGGCCTGATCCCCTGGTTGCCCTGCATGTGCCCTGTGATGGCGCTCAGGATGATGGTGCTCCATAAGCTTTATGTTCCATCAGCTGATCTGGGACATGCATGAAAGCAGCCAAAATTTTAGGTTACTAAATGGTGTCATCAAAGACAAAAGAATGATAGGTTATATTGTGTGTAGCAGCTCTGTACCTTTATGAGGCTTTTCAGTTGCTTATACAACCCATTACTCCTGGAAATGCCCGCATGCTCTGGGATATGCAAAAGACCTTTGCGTACAACACCACCATCGCGTAAGATTCTTTTGCCCGTCCTTACAAATTGTACATAAGGTAATCAGCCTTTTTGTGTGAACAGCTTTTGACCCAGGTGACCCTCATCCCTCCAAAATGGGCACACAGAATTTCTGATCAGAAAAATATAGCTAAATCCCAAACCTTTAACAGTATCATCACTCTGCTAATTCTTAGGTTTTTTCCCTATAATTTTCATCACCCAAATAGTCCATTAGTAATGTCATTCAGGTTAATCTCTGCCCTAGGGATAACTTGAATAATTTGAATTCCTCGTAAGAACAGTAGTAACTTGTCATTGCCTTTAAGTATCTGAATGTCCAAACAGTCAAACACATTAGGGGTACCACAGGTTACAAAACTATCAAGCCATTAATTTCTGTCAAGACAGCATATTTTTCCCTCCAGTCACAACGCATGGGGGGATAGAAAAGGGCTTTACTCTTCAAGCAGGACTTTTGCTTCACAGAAAGATATCTCTGGTAGTGAAATCCACGAGGTAAGAACTATGTGTAGCACTCTGAGCTTACTTAGTACTACAACAGATGACTTCAGAAAGTTCGCTCACAGCATCGTCCACTGGCTGTCAGCCACATCACAGGTATTACCTCGGTTCTGTATTTACCTCCACTAATTTTGGATGTCTCTCTGATTTCCCTCACAATGCAAGCAAACAGTTTCCCCTAGATCAAACTACCCCTGGCCAAGAAACTCAGATTTTTTGGATCAGTATTTCTCTGGGTGGCTTGGCCTGGGCAACCAAAAGCCATCAAAACCAAAATACAAATTGGACAAACTGGAAACTCACCTGTGTGGCCAGCAAAGCTCCTGAGAGGCAGTGTTCCCCTATCAGACAGCAGAGACCATATGCACCATACAACATGCATAGGGAGCTAGATTTCAAGACCTCCACTCAGCACAGTTAAGTTCATACTTAAGCATGGATGCCACTGCACAGAATGATTCCCCAAGCATGGTTTTGAATGTCATTGCTGGCATTACATGCCCTTAGGTAGGGCAGTCTCTTTGTCTCTCAGGCTGTAGGATGTCTGATACGGCCCCAATGAAAATAACTGCCAGCCATTCAAATGCCAGAGCTGAAAGCACAGCTTGCAAAGCTACGTCAACTCCCCTGTAATTATCCCCTCTTGCTTTGCTCTCCAAGTTCTGTAACGCATAAAGAATTCAGCATGGGAAAACAAGGGATCAAGCAATGGCATGCTGAAAGTAACTCTCTGATTTTTAAGAGTTTAAGCCTAGACACTAAGGTATAACAACATGACTGACAAGCTAGTTAGTGCTTCAAAGACCCAGAGAGGAAAGTGATTTCTTAACGTTAATCTTGACCTTAACGACACTAAAACAAAAGATTCCCCCTACATCCTTGCCATCCACTATATCCACTTTGCAAGAATGCAAAGTGTGGAACATAGCTGTACCATGTGTAAAGGGAGGAATATGGGCAGCTCCAGCTATCGCTGTGTTGCAGCCAGTATTTCTTTAATAAACTCTTCCAAAGCGGTGAAGCTTCTTCACTGTTAGTGGGGGAACAAGGGGAGAGGGTGGGGAGGGAAAACTTCTCCTTTGCCTTGACTTCTCACCTACCGCTATCCCGGCACAAGTCCCATGCCTGCATTACACTGCCTTTTACAAAAGAAGGTACGTCGAAATACATTTCAAGTAAATCAGAGATGCCAATGAATTTGAGTATTGTTTATGAGTCACCTTTTGCCATTATAATTCCCGTTTTAATACACAATGAAAGTTTTTCTTTCAGTGTGCTTTTTCTAAAATCAGAGATGCTCCAGCGCTTTCCTCTTCTTCTCTCGAGTCTCTGTTTTTGTGATAAGTTTGACGTACCACCATGTTCCTTCAGTGGCACTGTATGTTTTCACACACAAATATTTTGCTGCCATTCATTTCATGAGTTTTACATCTCTTATAACAGAATAGGCAGGAAGAAATACTTGTCTAAATCTTTCCATTTGTGGCTTAACCTTACTGATGAGGCCTTGAAGAAAAGGCTGATGTGCTCTAATGAAATAGCAGTATTTCCTCATAATTCCAGCCTGATTACACGTGCTTAAAATATTCTACAAAGAGTAAAGTTGTGGTTTGGGGGTACAACTGTCCACAAATAGCTGAAAGCATACTAGCCTTAGTACATGACATCTAGAATTATGCTGATCCTTGCTGAATTTGGGATCAAGACACCAGTGACTAAATTGTCATATCATTCCACAAAAAAATCCCTCAAAGGTGATTTACGTCGTTCATGACTAAAGAAAAGCTGGAGTCTGCCTCATGCAAAAGGGCCCAGAGAAACAGCACAAAGCACAGTATAAAAGCCAAGATTGAAATTATTCCTGTTATCCCTGTGTGGACAGACCTATTTAAGCATCCACACCCTATGCTGCTTCCCTTCACATCACACCATCTTGTGTTTGCTTTTTCATCATGACAACTTCACTGCAAGGCATGCATGGAGTTAGAAGCCTTGAAAAATCTCCTCTACAGTTAATTCCATGTCTCCTCTGCTGGGATGCAAACAAGAACACTGCTTACTTAATTGCCTGCAACACCTCCTTGTGGCATTTCTGGTTCACTTTCCCACGGCATCGTTCTTTGATAAAGACATAAAACAGACTTCTCTTGTGAAACTTGCCCTGGGCTTCTCTCAACAATATGTGATAGCCTTTTGCAGGTATGCAGCGGTAGTACGTTGTATAGAAGGTAAAGTCAAAGAGGTCGTCTTTCTACTTGTACATTGCTGCCTATTATACTCAATGTGAAAGGGTGACAGAATACAACAGTTTTTTTCTGTCATGATGTGGCATGCTAGTCTGAGGCTGGAGCATGGATCTATTTATATTCTCGGGAACAGAATTAAGACTCAAAATGGAGGCAAGAGCCAAGGAACTTTATTTGCCCAGCGATAAATCTGTGAATGCAAAGGGAGAGAGAGTGAGAGATAAAGAGAGAAAGGAAGGAAAGAAAGATGGAAAGAAAGGAAAGAATTACAGCAATAGCTACCACCCCAGAGCTGCGGCATCCCGATAGCTCGATTCGTTTCCAAGTCTGGTGGGGGAATGTTCCATGTCCCATGTTAGTTGGTTCCAGTTTTTTAGAGTTGTTACAAGCTGTTCTGCTCAACCACACCTTCCACCCAGCAATGGTGTATGTGTATTCCTCAGGGGCCTTTGGGCACCTTGACCCCCCTGACCCCAGGTCTGTGCACATGCACAGGGGTTTGGTTGAGTTTTGCAGGATCAGCCTCCCCCATTGCTCCATGGTGTCAGTCGGTCTCCTCCTTTAACAACGCAGAAGTAAATCCCTTCTGTGGCAGTGGTGTCATCTTCCTGCCTTAACAATGTATAGATAGATCATTCATTGTGGTGATGGCATGAGTTTCCTGACATAGCAATGTTGAGACAACACATCTGCTGTGGCGATGGTGGGTCTCACCGGCACAGTCCCTTATACAAGATCACCATTTGCATAAAGTCAAGCTCTGGAAAGTGTCTCAGTCACACCTAGGAGCAATATTTATATGTGTTAAATACTCCTCTCATGTATCTGAGCATCTCATGTAATTAATACAGGTATCCTAAAGGGTGCTAATCTATCTCTGTCTCAGAGATAGCTCACCTCTGGAGGAATGTTGCCTAAGATAAGAAATGATTCCCTCAAGGTCACAGAAGTAGTCATGGTAGAATATAAAATCCTGTGACCCTTAATAGCCCAGGGTCACATGTTAACCTCTTCACCATCTATAATTCCTGTGCTGACATCCAAATGCACAGTGTTTGGAAGACTTTCTATATTACCCTCAAAGATGTCTTTATGACTTATTCCATCAGGATCCTTGGAAACTTCTACTGCCTCAAGGAGAAGATGTCTGTCCCCATCCTGTCTCTCAGAGGTCTGAGACCATCCCATTGCCCAGGGATATATGTTACTGAACCACCACCATAACCAAGGGTGGAGCCCAGTGAGGCCTTGGAGTTTGCTGTTGGAGGAGACATTGTACAAAGCCATTTTTTCAGCCTTTAGCTTTTCATTCAAAGCAAATCCACGTTCCCAGGTGCTTGAATTGAAGCTTGTCCTGTTTCCCAGGAACTGTCTCTTTTCCTTTGCACCACCCAGTTACACTTGAGGTGAAAGTGTGGAGTGGTTTTGAAGTAGCTCTCAGACATAGAAAGGTAAGAGGGAGTATTTCCCTTCCCCTCCTGTTTGAAAGGAACAGTCTGTATTCAGAAAAGAAATAACTGTAGGACAAACCTGTTTCCCATCAACTTTAGTGAAGCAGGGATATGTGTGCAACCTTAGTGGCAGGGTGATGTATAGACTTGGTGCCTCTGATGTCAACGTTTTGCTGCTGTTCCTTGGCAAAATGAGAAACATAGCAGAATGTCAATAAAATATCTAGGACATATTTTTCAGGTACTTGGAGTTGTATACAGCACATGCTATGGTGAAGCACATGTTTTATTTCTGTGTGATGAAGAGCTAGACAGCAGCATTTAAAAAGATATGAAAACCATCAGCAGAAAATAAATATTAAAGTAATGAAGAAACACTTCTGCATTTAATGGCACTCTTCTTTAAAATATTTTTTATGTTAGCTAAAAACCCCCTTCTTTACCAAGGTCACAACTGTAGGCACTATTAAAATATATATTCCTAGTTAATATTCCACACACCCCCCACCCCCAATAATTAGAAGTATGTTGAGTAGGTTGGGCGTGTTGAAATTGCACATTAAACAGGGCATAGCTCAAAAGGAGTAGAGGTAGAAGTGGGTGGGCAAAGAGAGGAGCCTGGAGGAAGAAGAAAAGAATTAAAAACCATATACTTGGTGTGCGCAATCACGTGCAATTCATTCAAAGCTCAGTTCAGCCCTGTGTAAGATGAGCTAACATTAATGCCAAGCAGAAATGCAGCCCTGTTTGTGGAATTGTATAGCAGGTGAGCAAGCTAAGGAAGCACCTTGTAAACCAGATACCTGCAACCCATGGCTGTGTAAATTTCTTTCTTTAGTTATAACTGCTTCCCAGGACATTTCTCTTTCCCTTCTTCAGACAGGTGGAAACACTGTAGATCCTCATGCAAGCAGTATTCTGCTTCTTTATGGGCTTCAGATTTTCCATAGAATCATGCAAATGTCCGATTTACTTCAGTACACGTGCTTAAATGTGTAAATTGCTCCTGTGATAACCTGATGCTGTACTGGGACAGCAAGGAGAAAACCACCAGACACACGCTTGCCTTTCTTTCAGGGGATTCAACACGTTCCCACCACAGATCCATCTGCTGAAGGGATTTAATGTAAAATCAATCTCAGACATTTAAATTACAAGCTTAATGTATTTTGTGTGTGGTTAATTGTACTTGCCATTGACATTCTGTTTAGCTCGTTTTAACCTTTTTGCTTTTATGGGTTGTTTTCTACCATTCTTCCTCGTATGTGCTGTACATGGGGGTGATAGGACAAAACTGGCATGTCTGTGACCAGTTTCAGTTAGCAACAGCAATGCAAGGAGACCATCTCAGCCCTGCTCTCTCTGCCGGTGAAGTCTGCTGACTCCCTTGTACTGGCAAGACTTTTAATCCTCCAGCCCCAGGAATATTCTTCAGCTTTCATTGTCACTGCATCTTCTGCTCAGAGAAGAGCATTTCAGGGCACATTTTAGTTGCTAATGACCTGTGGGGCTGTATCTCAGAGAGCAAAGGGATTAGGCAGTGAATTATAGAGAAACTAGTTCTGTAATCTTGGTTCCAAGCAACCAGCCTGTGTAATGTTATCAGTCCAGGGGTACCAGTATTTTTCTCACAGATGCTGGTGAAGGCCCCCTTCCACAGGTCAGGTTGCTGTGCAGGAGAGATCCTGCCTCCTACCCCTCAACAGCTGACACCCAAGTGATCTTTGAATCCCAAAAGGAAACGTCTCTAGATTTGTGCACTGAAAGGCTAGAGGAATTCAATGGGGTTACCATCCACTGCATGAAATAAAGCACACCTCCCATTCCTCGCAGGATCGGTGCCTTCGTAATATTGTTGTTCTGTTACCAATAGACCTGAGTTATGATCAATTTATGGGGCAGGTGCTAGAAAGTCTCCTCAGAGTTCAGTGAGCCATGGGTTAAGTGACAAGACACATTTGCCTAAGCAATCCAGTCTGACTGGTGTTGTCATTTAGCCTATGTGATGACTCAGATATGCCTTCCCCATTTGCAGTGCAGATCAGCTTATTCTTGTGAATAAATGTCAGCCAAAGGCATTAAACTCTTTCCTCAGCTTGGTGGAATAGCAATAAAAGTAGAAGATTCTGTGTTAGGAAAAGCCATGCTGATTCATGTCTTGATCAGGTAGTCTTCAGGTACGCTGGACGAGTCTTCTAAGAAAACACTAGAACAAGAGAAATGAAAATAATCACGGGTCATGCTGTAGTACCGGAAAATAAAATTACTTCTAGGTAAAATCTCTCCAAGTTCATTTATAATCAAAAGGAAAGTGTATGTTTGTCTTGCCAACAAAGACAAAAATTAGCTTAACAAATTACGCTAGGATTTAAACAAGGATTGTAAGAGCTTTTGTTGTAGGCCAGTCAGAATATATGCTGAAGTATGGGTTTGTTTTTCTTAAAAAAACCAAAAAAACCAACACTGGGAATATTTTCATTTATTTATTTGTTTTGGGGAAAAAAAAATGAAAGCAGATGTGAGCACTGAGACTAACTGATTTCAACTTGAAAGGAAATGGATGCGGTGTTACACAGAACATGGCAAAAATGACAGTGGGAACTGCTTGGAAAGATCCAACTCCCAGAGGGAGGAGGAGCAGTTTGAGCATTTACATGACCAGTTACATAACTTGGTCATGTAGAAATTATGCTCCTTTAGGCTCCAGAAGCATATTTTTGCTGTAATCAGCTACCACACTTTCTTGAGAGTCTTTTATTACACTGCGTGTGTTTCTTTAATCTTGTTTTATGTCCCTGACTCATATGTCTGTAGCAATTTTAATTAACAGCCACAGAAGAAGGGGTTGATTCACAGGGAAAAACCAGCCATCACGCTCCCAAATCAGCCCCCAGCCCAGCTACCCCAGTACTTCTCATTACAGCTGGTTGCTAACACCACCGTTCCTGTGCGCACCTGTCTATTTCACCATGCTGCAAAGCATTCATAGCTTATTGCCCTGACACATTCACTTTCCCAGTCTTGAAGATGGCTGCGAGAACAGTGGGATTCACTCTGGAGGCTGCTGGACTAAGCATCTGCTGCTGTGATCAAAAGGGACTGAAGATCAGTGATGGGAATCCAGCACAGGACGTCAGATGCCACCATTCAGAGCACAACTGTTCAGAGGGCAATGTCAATGTGTCACCTGTCACCAGAAGAGAATGTATGAGAAGTGAGGCATCTTAAAGGTGGTGTCAGAACCAGAGAAAAGGTCATGGTACCCCACAGGAAGATCTGATGTGACCCAGAGCAAAACTCAGCCCTTTAGTTAAGCAGCTGCTTTCAGTTACAAGGTTTTTGCCTCTTCCCTGAGGCATCGTGATGATGGTCTCTGCTGGCAATAAAATGACTGTGGATTAGACAATGCTTTCTTTCACAGGAACCAGAATTCCTATGTCTAAAAATCACAAAAAAGGAAGAATATGACCCTCTATTCTCAAGCAGAATATTCCGAGTTTAGAACTAATTTCATTCCCCATGCTGTGCTCAGCTCAGCTCTAATTGAAGTACCAAAAGGGCATTTTGGCCAGCTCCCCAGGGGAAACAGCACCCAGGAAAGGAGATCAGATAATTTTAGATCACTGGAGTTGCTTTCGCCTAGAAGCATACTAAATCCCAGGAGATCAGGAAGCACTCCTTCACATTCTTCTGCAGGAGAATGACAAGCCCCAGTGTCACTGCCCCAGGGAGAGCATTACCGGAGAAAGAAGAGAGCAGCAGCGTGGTGACACAGAACCTTCCAGTGGAAACAGGGGGGGAAAAAAAAATGTCTTTGAGAGCATGAACACACATGATGAGATTAAGAGAGAAAATTCTTCATATGCTCTCACTTCTCACTCATTTTAGGCATATTCTTCCCACCCTTAAACTCAGCACAACTAAGTATATGATGCAGAGCTCCCCTAAAGGAGGGGGAAAGGCAGGTTTTTCCTCAGCCACATGACACACATGTCACTTACCACTATTGCAGCAAAATCCCACGCTTTTAGTGTTGCCAAAAAGTAGCATCTTCCAATATACACTTCTCTGAAAAAAACTTCTGAGCAACTAACTTTCTTACTCAAGTAGCAAAGAGTGAAAGAGGTCCTTCATAGAGTGGTCCACTGAGACCTGTGCCCTGGAGTATTGAGGCTCCTCCTGAATCCCGGTTCAGCCAGCCTGCTAATAACTGCTATTTGATGGTTTTTAATGGTATGCAAAACCTCCTCAAATATTCTGTGTTGTGTCACATGGTTTCCCAAGCAGAGTGTTTCAGGGGCTTGTGGCAGGGGGAGGAGGGGGCTTTTTGTCCAGTTGGGCTAAAACCAAAGGGCTGAATTCTGACTACTCCCTGCAGATAAATTTGAGACACTTCAAAGGACATTTAAAGAATGAAAAGTCCATTTAAAACCAGAATAATTTGGTTTTTCCCAGTGTAAAGCTGTAGTGATCAAAGCTAGCATCTTTTCCTATAAGGCAAGCACACGCGTTGCTAACTGGACTGTCTCACGTTTTTCTAATTGGCTCTGAAGGCACAATGGACACTGAGTTAACATGATTCTTCTCTACCATTTTGTTTACAGGTCAAGCAGATGTGTGTGTGATAAGAAAGGTGTGATTTCTGTAATTTAAAAACCAGGAGAATGTCTCTTACATGCAGGGAAACTACATTTCTGGTAAGGTGTGTATTGAAGGGTCACTCTAGTGCAACGCTGGAAGAGTGAACTATAAAGACAAATTATTTCCCAAAGATTATTCCTTACAGTAGCCTTGAAAAGTTCAGTCTCCGTTCTGCAGGCCTCTGGGTTTCAATGTTTACTCCTTTGCTCAACTGTCTTGCCTGCACATGCTCGTCTCTTCTGTAGACAACGCACCCAGTTTGAAGGCTCAAAGATCGATCCTGACATCTTCCATTGAAGAGAAAGCTCATTGACAGTTAATTTCAATTTCTTGTCCCACGCTAAGGAGTTTAAATCTCTGAAACATGGGATTTCACTCCTTTCTCCTTCACTTCACTTTTCTTCAGCTGCTGATACAGCTGTAAGGAATTATGTGGAAAAAAATCCTCTGACAGGTGCAGCTGGAATAACCTGTGGTGCAGAAGCGTCTGCTCAGGACTTTGACCTTTTGCTGGCAGAAACACTCCTTGCAGTTCTGCCCCAGGGGCTCGGCTGCCCAGTAAAGGGCTTTTGTTTAACTTAGTTTCCAGGTCAACGTGTATGCCCCTTGCTTCAGGTGTAAGGAACAGAACATTTTGTGTGCAGGTCTTTAGAGACAAAACCTGCCGCAAGGAGAGGACAACACCTGCTGTTACTTTGACCAGAAACAAGTATGAACGAAATAAAGTTCACTGTGTACACACCTCCAGCAGTTACAAAATAGTGATATTCCCATGAGACTGGGACTGCACTGTGCATTAAGCAGAGGATTGAATATCCTCTGTTAACAGAAGTTTTCGATGTAAGCCATCAAGGCTGATCAATAGTGGGCATAAGCCACAGAAATGAGGAGAAAGTACTACCTTCTACATGCATACGCTGTCTAGGAAAACGAAATGGATTTGTGAAAAAAGCCCCAAACCCCAAAAACAACAAACACAAAACAAAACCAAAAACAACCAAACCGCCACCCCCACCCCCCCTGAAAGCTCTCAAATCCCTGTTGACTGCTACTGACTTTCTCATATTATGCTACATTCTTAGAAACACATCGACTGCCAGTGAAATAGAAATTAAGCCCCACCCCACCTCCCAACCCCCCAATTTTTCTCCTAAAATTAGGAATTGAGGAGACTGCCTTGCAATTCTTCATCCCTGTTTTTCTTCCCCCCAGAAGTGGGGGGAAGAAATCCCACAGATCCCCTGTTACAGAGACAGCTTGTCTAGCACTACCATTTTCACCCCCTTTTCTTATTTTTGTACCTTCTACCCACTAGTGAATGTCTCACAAACTCAAGCAGGAAAACCTAGATCCTCCTCCACAAAAGATCGCGTGCAGCTAAGGGAATAGAGGGATTTCTAATAAAAACTTTCAAAACTGACAGCATGAGAGTCTTACACCCATGAAGTAATACGAGAATTGAAAAATCCTGCTCTGAAACCCTCAGAGATTAATTGGATGCTTTCCTTTGATTTCAGCAGCTTTCATTCCAACCTCGCATAATCTTGGTACTCCTATTGATCGAGCACAATGTTCTGGAAACAAGACTTTGAAAATCAGAGCGCGTCCCCTTGTCTTTGCTGAATGCCCAACATCTGGAAGTTTAGAGGGTTTTTTCCCGATATGTGCAGCCATACAGAGGCTCTATGAGTATAATTTTCTTAAGCACTCTTCTTTGAAAGCCCTCAGACAGACGCTTCTGCTAAATGAAGGTGAGAATGTCTGTTTATTATATGTGTACTAATAGAAGTATTATTAGTAAAATTGGTAATGATTGGTCCAAACATGGAAAAATGGTTGGGAAAGTCTTGAAAATGCCTCTATTAACTGTCACGTTTTACCGCCTGACATTTGCGTGCAAGCAAAGTGTCAAGAGGTTTCACTGTCTGTAGCTCAAATTATATTGTAAAAAGGGAAAGAAGACTGGATTTAAACTTACGCAAACTGCCTTCAGCATTTGATAGAAAGGAGTGAGGAGTATGTCAATCACACAGCATGTTTGCTGTTTTGGTAGTTTCTGAAGTAAAACAGGAAGAAAGGGACATAGCCTGTGTTTAACACCATTTAATTAATTCCAGCTCTGAACTAAAATCCCATTGTGCAATTAGAGGAGTATTGCCCTTCTACTGATTCTTTTCACAAACTCTTGATCCCAGAGCAAATTCTCATCCTGAGTCACACACCTCTGACTCCAAAGAAGTAAGCGCCCTTCTTCCTCTTCCAGAGTCAGTCTCTTTAAAAGGACTGCACAGAAAACACTAATCTCTCTATTAGGCAGAAATTACCACAGCTTCAAAGCAAAAAGAAAAAACCTGGCATAATTTTTCTGCGAGCTATCCTGAGCAAGAAATGCAGGTTTTTTCACTCCTTCAGCCCTTACTAGTAAGTGCTTAAATTACTTAAATTATGGGGTTCTGGAATGCAGGTGGATGGCACCTCTCCCTTGCTACATGATTGACACAGCCAGGGTGTCCGACAGAAAGGCTGCTAGTCTGCCCCAGTCCGTAGAGAAATGTTCTACTAGCCTCTGCTCTCACACTAAATGAATTAGTCTACCCCAGTAATAGTAGATATGGCTTTATCCCCACCACAGGCTTCGAATAGGACGCAAATCAGTCATGAAGACAGCGGTTTTCAGTGTGAAGTGGAACCCGCTGCTCTACCACCAATATCATTTTCTCTGTAGAAACCTTTGCAGGGAAGAAAGCTCTAAGCGAAAGAGACCTTTGCCACCCGGGATTTTTTCTCCCCTTATCCAGGACAGCACACGTCCTGCATGCTCTGTTTTGTTACTCAGCTAGGCTTCACAACTCCTATACTTTCTGAAGAACTTTGTGATAACGTCCATGTATTACCACATTTACATTTAGAAACAGCTGATGCAACAAAACCCAGTAGCCAGAGCAAGGAGTGAATAAGATTATAATTCACCATCACTGAATGGTATGGAGTGGCTTTTCCCCCTTCCTTCCACAAAGGAGAGTCTTACCTGCCCTTAGGTCTTCTTTTGCTGCAGTTTATGCTAGTCATTTCGGCCTTTCTCTCTAGAGACTGGTAGAAGTCATTCTTCCCTCAGAATTATCATCTAATTCTGGTGGCTTTGGAGATTTCCAGTTTGGGAAGCATCATGAACTGGCATTCCAGCACTGAGGAGTCAGCCTTTGCATCGTGCAGTCAAGAGTCATGCTGCTGGCACCAAGGGACACTGCCTGTCATGACAAAACAAACTGTCGCTCCTTTCTCACCGTACTTTCTGCAAAGCTGTATCGAGCCTTGCCTTGCTGGGAATTAAAAACAGAACAGCAGGAGAGAAAAGATTCAGAAAAAGACAACTCTACTTTCCCCACCCCACCCCGCCCTAAGAAATTTCAACACAACCTTTCAATGTGCTCCAGTGACAAAATTCTCTATACCAAATATGAGCCATTCACAGATTTCAGGTAAAAGTTTACCAAGAAAGGCCATCTACTGCTTCTCCAAGCTGGAATAAAAAGGAGATCGTGACCAAGAGCTATTTTAGTGTGTTCATCTGTAAAATATTAATTTTTACCTGTCTTTTTTCATTAGGTCTCCTTGAAGAGAACCTTGAACATCCAGAGGTTAGGTTAGGGACAAAACGTGCTATTTATTCCCTTCCACGTCTGAAACACTTTACAGCAGAAAAGCACATGATTACAAGATACCTACCAGATGGGTAATATATTTGCAGTACACTGGAGACAAGTGCTGAAACAGACTTTTGAAAAAATATGTTAATGCTATTCCAAAAATGCCATTGCAGCTGAGACTGGCCCATTTTATGTGTCTGGAGTCTCACTTGTAATAATGTAATGAAGTGACATTTAGCAGGGCACAGAATACGTACTGCTTTGGTCTGTTGCATCTGAGGGAGCAATGAGCACACACTGTCAGAAGCCAGATCTCACCAGAACAAAAAACTGATGATTCAAAAGGGAGTGGTCTGTTTCAGCCTTCAACACAATTGAAAGAGAAAGAACTGAATTGTGTGTTTATTGCTGCAACATATTCTTCCAGTATTATTGAGAACAAATTGTCTTGATTGCCTCGGTGTTTTCATTATGAGCTAGCAATTCCTGATGCTCAGAAAACCAAAATGCCGTCTTAGAGGTGGGTCAGTTTCTAAATCGTTAATTTTGTCAGTTCTACTATTAAGCACGTAAGTAGTTCTCAGATCACCATCTGAACGCCAGATGCCAGTCAGCTACCCGGCCTCCATTATACGGGAAGTATACCTATCCAAGTGTGTCTTCAATGGACACCTTCTAACGTGTAGAGATACTTCAACCAGAGGTACTTCAACTGCTGGTGTTATCTCATCATGTGGGAAACCCTGGCTCTAACCCATGGCTGAAGTCCTGCAGAAGCTGCCTCACACTGGGAACTGGACTGTCAGTGTCAGAGGGAAGGAGTCCGGGTAAGGCCGAGCACTTCTGAAACCCCACTGCCTAGATGGTCACACAAACTTGGCTCCCTGTGGTTAGGACAAAAATTATTATTCCCAAGGACCCCTTTCCAGGACTATTTCAGGAAGAGTGCCGCTGCCTCATTTTATTTGGGGGGTGAATTATTCGGTATTCCCTCTTCTGAGCGCTCCGCTATGGAGTAAGGCCCAGGTGACATTTCTCTGACTTCCTTTTCACATTGTCTCCAAAGAGGTTTTAGCAGCAGATCTAACCGCAGAGGCACTTGCTATGAGCAACCAGTCTGAGCTCTTACAATGCCCAATGCAACAAAAGACAGGCCAGAAAATTCTGACTTTATATCCTTCCTGTTCTCTCAATCCCAATGGAGTCACCTCTTCCAAGGGGCAGTGACCATCTCCTCGGGGTATTTGTAAGGTTGCTTGCTGATGGACAGCACATACACACCTGTCAGCCTGTGTGTCAGCACTCGTTTCTCATACTCTGCTGACCAGGGAAATGACAAACTCCTGTCTGAGGTCAAAATATGAAGTGAGAGGGTAAACACATACAGAGTTCAAGAAGATACTGGAAATACTCCCACTTCCACTGGTGGGTTCTACCTCCAGCCTCACTCTGGGTACATTTACAGGCTATTTTAGTTCTTCTCAAGCCACAAACCGGCTTCTCAGCAAGCTTTGTCTTGAGCAAAGATCCATCCTGTATCTTTCAGAAAAGAGTGTTACAGGTGGCAGGCAAAGTAGGATGTAAGACCTGTGAGGTCAAATCCCAATATATGAAGAGAGAAGAAAAATGTAAGGTTGCCGTTAAAACACGGGAGGTAATCAAAGCAGGAGAAGCCAAATCCCCGCCCTGCTGAGCACCAGGTCTTGCTGGAGCACCAGACCTCTATCACCGAGACCTTTGCTGGGAACCGTGACAGTGCTTAAAACCATTCAAGGGCAAAGATCCTGTGTGAGCAAGGAAACATGGGGTGAAAAGGAAGGTAACGCTGTTGTGCAGTTGCACCACTGACCTTGCACTTGTTTGCAGTTAGGCAGAGGAACTATTTGTCCATGTCTGACATGGACTGACATGTCTGAACCATGTGTCCACCTCATGTAAGGTGAACATCAGCACACAAATACTGCAAGTTTCAAACAGATAATTTTAAGAGAATTATGGGATGCAAAACCACGTGAGGTTCACCCGTACCCACACAACCACATCAGGAATAGCACACGAGACTGAGGGTCTCTAATTTACAGTCCTGGAAATAGGAGGTTATGGTGCAAACATAGCAGAATTTGGATCAGTGAGGGGAAAGCAATTAGGAGTTGTTTTCATTTGGGGAGGTTTAGGTGGAGAAAGGGAGGTACAAGGGTGGCAAAGAGGTGCATGGAGGGAGGGGACAAGTGCAAAGAAAAGTTCGAATAGCAGGCAGGGAAAGAAGGGGGATGTTTTGATGGTAAGAGTGTGGAGGTGTGGGAAGGGAAGGGTGGCAGAACTGTAATCCATCAGCAATTTTTTAAGGTTTCACGGCAATAGCTAATGGCTTTATTTTTGTGTGTGCAAAAATGATGTAAATGTCAATTAGTATTGGTAGTGTGTATTTGTTGATAAGGCTGTAATTTACTTAATTAGTTTCTCAGTAATGTGGTGCTTAGCCACTAAACACTATAGTCTGTTAAACCAGTTATGCGTCGAGCCTGCAATCAAAACAGACAGTTACACCTGGATGGTAACGTCCCCCAGCTGCAGCTATCTGATACATTGATGAGAATCATGCTGGAAAGCTTTGGCTATACTTGTTACTCCTACTGGGTAAGAATGACAATCTAGCTTCTGAAAAAGTAAAAACATTGAATTGGGGTTTACAAATAATTGCCAGAAACTGCAGGCGACAGATTTTTCTAATCCAGTCACATCACAGCGCATAATTTCATGTTGGGATTTGTCTCCAGTATTAAACAGGGTTTGGTGGAAGATGCCCAACAAGAAGGGACCGAAGTAGTCAAGAATGCAAGAAAAAATGCCCGATTCCAAGAAGAAATGCCAGATTCTTCACCTGGGACAGAATAAAGCCAGGCACAAGCACAAACTGGGAGAGGAGCAGCTGCAGGGCAGCTCTGCAGATAGGCATCTGGGGGTGCTGGCTGGCAACAGGCTGAATACGAGCCAGCAGTCTGCCCTGGCAGCCAAGAGGGCAACCCGCACCATGGGGTGCATCAAACACAGCCTAGCCAGCCCATCAAAAGACGTGGTTATCCCACCATGTTCGGCATTGGTACAACCTCACCGGGAGTGCTGTGTGCAGTTCTGGGCCTCACAATGTGAGAAGGATGTGAAGTACTGGCGTGCATCCAGAGGAAGGCAACCGCTGGTGAAAGGGCTGGAAGGCATGTCCCGTGAGGAGTCACTGAGGACTCTGGGCTTGTCTAGTTTGGAGAAAAGGAGGCTGAGGGGCAACCTCATTGCTCTCCACAGATTCCTGGAGAGAGGAAGTCGAGAGGGAGGTGTTGATCTCTTCTCCCTGGGATGCTGTGACAGGATGCGTGGCAATGGTTCAGAGCTGCACCATGGGAGGTTCACACTTGACCTCAGGAAGCATTTCTTTAATGAGAGGGTGGTCAAACACTGGAACAGGCTTCCTAGGGAGGTGGTCACTGCCCCAAGCCTGTCAGTGCTCAAGAGGCATTTGGACAGTGCCCTGAATAGCATGTTTAACCTTTGGTCAGCCTTGAAATGGCCAGGCAGTTGGACTAGATGACCGTTGTACGTCCCTTCCAACTGACACAGTCTAGTCTGTTCTGCTCTGTTCTATTCCATTCCATTCATTCCATTCCATTCCATTCTCACTGCCAGCTTACTGCTTTGAAAACAAGCATGGAGGGGAAACGGGACTCACCTATGACCTGTTAATATATGGATAATTTCTTCAGGAGAGTTCTGAGATGGAGGTCATCATATTTGCACACTATGAGAAATCCAGTGCTGTTTATTAGTCAAGTCATCTGAAGCAGAGATTCAGTCACAGCCTTGCCTGTCAGTATCTGATTCCTGCACGGTTACATGGTTAGGTTTCGATGCTCTTAAAGCTGCTTGTGTAACAAATGAGCATGACAGCCGATTGCACCTGATCTGTCTGTGTTCCCCTTGGCAGTTATTACAGCAGAGGTTAACCTGAGTTGGAGAAAAACTCTTTGTCACCTGAAGCACAGCAGCTGCTGCTGGATTACTTCTTTTTCAACCCCCAAAGAACTTCTCCTGAAGTCTGATCTCAAATCAACAGGTTTTACTCTCCTGCACAATTCAAAGCAAGACAATGAGCAAAATCTTTCTTCATAATATGCTTTAACTGGGAGTAAGGAGTGAAGAGAGGTGGGAAAGTTCTGCTCTCTGGGACACAGAGCATGTGCCATGCCAATGCAAGTGAACGCCACAGGATCCTACCTGAATTTTCAGACTCCTCCACCAAGAATGAAGACAAATCCTGTTCACAGAAATTAACAAAGCCAGAGAGAGTCCTGGTGGGTTCCTCTTAGCCTATCGCTTTCTAAAAGCTCCACTTTTCTCTGCTTGAGAGCATTCCCATATGGAGATAGAACTGATGATGTCATGGTGCTGTCTCAAGACAAGTGAGTCTTAGCAAGCATTTTTTGGGACAGGAACTGGGGACTGTTTCACAGAAGCACAGCTAAGCCAAGCTTAAGGAGTTTCAGAGCAATTAAAATGCTTATTTCTTGAGTTTCTGTCTCGCCTATGTCCACCTACTGAAATGGGATTAACATTCAACAACAGTGATTATAACAATTCCTCTCTGCCTTCAGAGCTTTCTAATTATTCTTAAGGAAGAGACGAGAATCAATGATGGCTATAGAAAATCTGCCTGTATTTTGTTAATTGGAAGATTCTGGAAGCAATGCCTCAAAAGAATGGGATGTAAGACCTATTTTGTGTCAGTACGCTCCTTCATGTCAGGAACCCACCCAGGGGCTTTTCTGTAACAACAATAATAAGACAAAATTTTCTCTTGACTGTAGAATTCAGAGCTTGCTCCTTGCCGATCCCAGCTCAGAGTGATCAACAAGCCAGTTTGCTCTCCAATGTCCGGTTTTGCCTTGAAAGCATAGTAACAGCCAAGTGCACTCACATACAGGTGCTGGAGGCAATGCTTCTAAATCTGGACTGACTAAAACCAGCATGCAAAGCTCTCATTGATTCCAAAGGTAGGGAAGGGTTCAGGAGCTGGTGTTGACAGGAAGATCTTTGTGCAGTCGTCTTGTCTGCACATTCAGGAGATCTTTACGCCTGTATAAATGTCTGAGTCCTTCAGAGACAGAAAGGGCTGAAAAGCTAGTCCGTCACAGAATTTGGCTTATGTAAGTGAAATTTGGATCAAGAAACAAAGAACTGTATGGAGAAAATAGTGTTCCAATACAGTTTTTAGTTCTTGCAACTGTAAATATGAGTTAGAAATACTTTGTTTCTGTCTTGTTTTAAGGACTTAAGTAAGAACCCAATACTTGCTTGTATGGCAGTGACATTGCCCCACAAAGACTCTTCTGTGAATGGGAGCTCAAGGGAAAACAGTCTGAGCTGCTTGATTCAATTGCTTGGTTCCAGTCAGCACAACAGGCGTTCATCAATGATCTCTAAAGCCAAGAGGCCAAAACCTGCCAGACAAGGTGAAAGTGAAGGTTTTGATCCTAACCACTGCATTCTGGACCTGAGGCACTTGTGCTGCTGCAGGAAGAGGGTTATCAAGCCAGGCACAAGAAAGTTCAAGATTTCATACTGATAAATTTAAGTTTTGAAATCCTGGCCAAATCGCACTTGCAGTAGCTATAGGCAGTGCTACTAAGTAAAAGCATCTCTACAGAGGCTTGCTTAAATACTTGGAAGTGTAAAGGAGAGCTTGTGTGACAAATTAAAAGCCCTTCCAAACCACATTTTTGAAGCCTTAAGGAGGAGATCAGATATGCAACAAGTGGGCTACCCTGTCCCTTTCAGTGTGTGGCATCAGAAAGGCACTGAATACCTCCAAGAACGGAGGCTCCGCAGCCTCCGTGGGCATCCTGTGCCAGTGCTCAGTCACCTTCCAGTAAAGAAAGTTCTTCCTTATGTTCAGAGGGAACTTGATGTGCTTCAGGTCATGCCCATTGCTCCTTGTACTGTCAATGGGTATCACCTGAAGGAGTTAGACTCCAGCTTCTTTGCACCTTCACTTCAGGTATTTATAGACCTTGATAAGATCCCCCCCTTCCTCCTCAGCCTCCTCATTGCAAGGTTAAACTGTCCCAGCTGTCTCAGCCTTTCCTCCTAGCAGAGCAGAAAGGCCCTTGGTCATCTTCACGGCCCTTCCCTGGACTCTCTCCAGGATGTGCACATCTCTCTTGTACCAGGGAGGCCAGAACTGGGCACAGTGCTCCAGGTGTGGCCTCAGCAGCGCTGAGCAGAGGGGAAGGACCACCTCCCTCAACCTGCTGGCAATCCTTTGCCTAGTGCAGCCCAGGATGCTGTTAACCTTCATTGCTACAGGGGCGCCTTCCTGGCTCACGTGTGGCTTTGTGTCTTCCAGGAGACCCAGGTCCTTTTCTGCAAAGCTGCTTCCCAGCTGTGTGACCCCCAGCATTATTGGCGCCAGGGCTTGTTCCTCCCCAGGTGCAGGACTTTACACTTCCCTTTGTTGAACTTCATGGGGCTCCTGTGGGCCCATTTCTCCAGCCTGTTGAGGGCCCTCTGGATGGCAGCACAATCCTCTGGTGATACCAGCTACTCCCCCCAGGTTTGTGTCAACAGCAGACTTTTGGAGGGCACGCCCTGCTCCATCATCCAGGTCATTAATGAAAATGCTGAACAGGATTAGGAACTGATGGGAGGCTGCCTGGCCTGTACTTCCCTGAGTTCTCCTTCTTTGCCATTTAGAAGATAGGAGTGATGCTTGCTTTCCTTCGGTCCTTAGGCCACACTCCTGATCACCATGATCTTTCAAATCTCACAATCCAGCCATAACATTTGCTAATAACGTGAGAGTTTCAGGCCAACCATGCCTGGTTATGTTTGCCTGTAGTGGATCCAGATGAATCTGCTCCCACTTTTACCATTTTATCATGTTGCCCTTACTGCTAGAAGAGATACGTGAAGAACATGGGTGGTTCCAGCTCACTTCTACAGCTTTTTTGTTCACCTTATGATGAGTATCCAAGTACCTTCCTGAGTATTCATCGTCTTAATATGCTGCTTCCCTCTGCTATTCCTTCCTAAACAGTGTAGCTAAGATGCGGAGAAAGTAGTGGCTGACATCGATATTTTATCTTTTTACATTATGCAATTGCTTGTCCACAGCATTTCTGATTGGCCTGGTTTTAGGTCCTCACAGTAACACAGTGTGACAACTGGCATTCAGAGATCAGCATGTCTTGCAGAAGTCTGTGGCACCATCAGGGTATGAGGCAGCAATCAGAGACCAAGATCTTACTTTAAAATTACTTTCTCCTGGGAAAAAAAATCCCACAGTTAGAATTTTCTTCCTAATTAAAAGTGTTTTTTCTTTTTTCTAACAAAAGGGAATAAGAAAAGAAACAGTCACAGAAGTTACAGTAATTTTAAAGGAAAACCAACTGCCTATATCTTTAATGAGTATGATGCTATATAGACCCTTTGTAACCTGCTCTGTATGTTAAGTTAGACACACTGGCTGTGGATTACTGACTCCAGCTTCCTCATCTGCCTTTGTCGGCATTTGTACTTTTTGTCTCTCTAGGAAACTGAGAAGACAACATTTAGCTACTTGATTTATTATGGTTTTTAGTAGCATCTGGAAAACTAGTCAGCTTTGCCCTCATTCTGCTTCCACTCAAATACGTTGCAGTCTTTCTCCTTTAATCTCCTTGGAAGCTCAAGACCAGGCGCATTGGTCTTAAATATCTTGATTTACTTCATAATTCCATGAGGTAGTATCAGAAATATTAGGTAATGGGCGAGGATTGATAACAATGTTGACAGAGAGTTCATTCAAATACAAAATGGTCACCGGAATCTTATTAACAGTTTTACTACCAGAAGTTGCTTAAAATTGCAATGACACCCCAATATATCTCCCAGAGAATGGTGCATGCTATGCATAGTCTGTGTGGCTGGACAGAATCCACTTGAAATAGTATATTACCTTACCATATTAGCAAGCAGTAACAATATGGCAATTCCCACAGCCATGGTGCAGGACAGAAAGAACTTAACTGATAGAGTAAATTAACCTTTTAATCTTGAAGACACTTGCTGACAATTTTGTTATATACACGCTGTAATTACTGCATAGCAAGTTGCTCACTCAAGTGGAATAATGGACAGGCATGAGTAGTTGTTTAATGTGTCTTCCCTCCTCCTCTCAAAGCCTTCATGCGCATCTCTTCCCCTCCTCCTCTCAAAGCTTTTCAGGCACAAGTGTGTTTGCAGGTCCTGGAAACTGATTTTAATGTTTAACTTTGTAGATCCTGGTTGTCTGCTTTTTTTGCTTTGACAGGCATAGCATTTAACATGCGCATGAACATACACAGGATATCACTACACACAACATGGCAAAAGGTCACAGTCAGCTCAGAGTTAAAGAAGCTTATTCACAAAGTAAAATGCACATGTATGAAGGATTTTTATTTTATTTTGAAACTGGTGGGAGCTATGGTGCAGCTTTCAACCTTGACTTCTCTGGAGTCAGACTCCAGAGCCCCTAGGACACCTGATATTAATTCTGAGGAATCCCATCTCCTGCATGAATCCACCCTGTAACTGTCGGTTGTAGGAGTACATAGTACGCTGGGGCAATGTTTCAGGGGCAGGGTGCCCCCGTCTCCCAGTTTCCAGTCTGTCAACCGATGATGACCTGAGGTTCCCAGAGTGTCAGTCAGGCTCAGGTTTCCTGGCTCTTTGCTGCAGAGCTGGGGTTCTGAAAATCTCAGGACCCTCAGTTGTTGCTGGAATAATCCTTTGGTCTCAAAAGGCGTGCCATGGAAAAAGGTCAGTAGCCATCAGCGCTTTTGCTGTCATGGCTTGAACAGCATGCGTCTTCTGAAAGTTGTCTGCAACCCATTTTCAGGTCTTTCCCTCGGGTGAGGTTTCGTTCTAGGATGCTTTCTTGATGTATGGAGGTTTCACACACGGTAGTTTTTAAATGAACTCTAAAAAAAAAAACCCCTCTAAAAATGCTGATTTTTATTTTCTTTTAATAAGAAAGCATCCTAAGTAACTGAGGATATGCTTGACCTATAGACCACTGGATGAAGGCAAAAATGTAGGATAACATGCTTGCCCTGCTCTTCAGGCTTTTTCTCTTTATCCGTTGTTTGTCCCTTTGGGAGGCAGGGTAATGAATGACAGGGTTAAACGAATGTCCTAGGAGGCAGGAGAATGAATGACAGGGTTAAACAAATGTCCAGTCTCACATCATAAAACCACTCTTACTTCCTTGTGCTCCATTCTGGATTTGTGGGATCAGCTAGCTGAGTCTTCTGTTGCAGATGGTCACTCCTGCTGACTCTACGCTGGACTCACCATTTAGGGACACATAGTTCTGTAAGTGCAATACCCTAGAGGGACCAAGAACTTTAGCTGGAACTTCACCAGAACAAAACCAACAAGAATATGGACTTTTAGACAATTAAATGCTTTCCATTTTCTCAGCATCACAAATGAGAGGGTTTGCTACAAGACCCACAAGAGCTAGAAGGGAACTCTCTACCTTTTGTAAGGAAGACTTCGTGAAGGTAAGAAAAGCTGTGAGGAAGAAAACATAAAAGCAAAAAGGTCTGCATTGTACAGATGTTAAAAATGACTGAGAGGGAGGTATAATGAAAGGCTTTACACAAACTGTGCAACATTGACTAAAGCACCATTTCAGCTGAGAGCTCACTAGGATCCAGTGCCAGGATCTCACAATCTGTGGCAAAGGAAGCAGTTTGCAACCTAATCAGATAAACGGCTCCCATCCTTGAAATGTTTAAACAAAAAGAAGCAATCCCTTTCCCTTAGAGGAACTTTTCCACTTAGGTGGAAAGCAGACCTCCAAGCGTGTTCCAGAGCACATGGCCTCTTAGACAGTTACAAATGTGCATGCAAAGAAAGATTTGGAAAAGGCTGGCAGAAATGAGAAATACCAATGCAAGCATCCTTGTGATGCTGTCTGTCCAAGCAAGTAACTAACAGAGCTCCCTCCAGCTTTGGTGGATGTTCCCTATCACACCGTGAATCTTTTCACAGCCCGTGCTTCCCTTACTTTCTAGCCCAACAGCACAAAGAGCAAAGCTGCAGCTTTTTCTTCCCATACATGTTTTTTTCATTCTGTGTCTCTTTTTGTCCCTTCCTCATGGATTTTGGCTCAGATTTCACCACCTATTTCCTAGGCTGGTTGGTAGCATCCATAGAAAACTCTTTGCTATAATCTTCTCCTTAAAAAATTGAAGCAGACGCTGGCTCCTTGTCACCATCTCAGTCTTCTCTCTCCAGCCATCTGGCCTCAGGATCTCTGCAATATCCCCCTCAAGCTCTGCAAAGAAGTGACTAACAGGGTATTACTCTGAAAACGCTGGACTCAGCCTACTGCGACTGAACAGCAAACCCCTAAAATTGAAGGAGACTCAGTGGCGATGGGCAAGGGTGTTGTGCTCTTGAAGCTCATGGAATAATGCAGTGTGTGGCTGACCGCAGCTGTTTCAAAGAAACCTGACTATGTCTTGATACAAAAGAGACCACTGGAGGGTGGCCTTTATTTTAAATAAACAGCTAGCAAAAAGGGGAATGGATCAGCTGGTGGTGTAAATGTTTCTCCTTGAGTTCGCTGAAGGAGTGTGAATGTTTCCCAGAGTTAGCCAGACTAGCATCAAGGGAGTGAATTCCTGGCTTGGCCCGACACAGTGTTAAATAAAATGAACAAAAGAATGTTGATGACATCGATGGGCTTGAGCTGGCCTCAACGCACATATTCTTTCCCAATGATGGGGATGCCCAGCGTCCTGTCAGTGAGCAAATTCTAAAGACAAGTAACGGCAATCACTATATTTTGTGAAGTGTAACTTAGATTTCACTTGTGTGTTCTGTATACTTTGTATCACTCTGCTAAGTCAGAAATCCCATGTAGTAGCAAATATCTTCGGATAAGTAAATTTGGTATTAAACATTATACCCTCCATGTGTGGAATATCTAAATGCACGTTGTCACAGAGTATTGGACTCTGACACTTGACCTGCGCAGAAACATACCTGCCAGACAACCCTTCCGCAGCTTCACTGCACTCTTACTAAGCCTCGCTTCTAGGAGAACACAGCTACTTGCTGTTTCTGAGGCTCATGAAGTTTCCTTCTTCCTTTCTGGAAAAGGGATGCACTTGTGTATCAGGGAGTCACAGGAGACAAATGTTTATTTTTTTAAATTCTTACAATTAAACATTATATATATTATATAAAAATATTTTATATATTTAAGTTTATATATTAAAAGAAATATAATTTAATTTTAAGAATTAAAAATTAAACAATATTTAGTTGTAAATTAAGTAAAGGTAAGCGGGAGATAACATGGAAAGATTTCACAAAGAATTGATTGCTTTGTCCTCCTACAAACCTTACAACTTCCTCTACTGCAAACTCCTCAAACCACACTTTCTGCCTGTATTCTTTGATTGCTTCCAAGAATCATCCCAGAAGGATGATACTGTCCATCTTTTTTTAGCTGCTCAGATTATGTCTCTCTGTTCTTCCTTGCTTTGTGTCTCCCTGCCTTTGTTGTAATATGCCCAAGGAAACCTGTGGATTTTGAAACTGTTCAAGATAACCCAATCCATAAATAATACCACGATGCAAAGAACACAATGGACCATAATCCTTTGCATATGATTTGGCCTAAATGACCTTGCGCTGACGTCTGAAGGGTCATTTTGCAATGCAATTGTTCACATGCATCCCTTATCCTAAAAGATTAAACTTCTCATAAGCTGACTGAACAAAGATGGAGCCATTCTAGAACTTCTCAAGATGAAACCGGCCATGACACTACTGCACATGTACATGGAATACTCAGTTTTCTAAGTGATTCCTTTCCTTGTCTAGTTCTACAGAAAAATCAGCCTGCTCAAAAACAATTGCTATAATTGAACGGAAAGCCAGCTACCTAAAATGTATTCCAAAGTATAGATTTAATTCATTTACATAGGAAGGAAATCATCAGCACTGCCAGAGAGTCTCTATACTACCATGCTAAAGTACTTTCTATCGGTGGGAGGAATTCCTCTTGAGTTTTTTTCAGGCCCACAATTACAAAGAATGCTATAAAGCAAGTTACAACTGACGTTTTCAACCCATGAAAAAAAATTGGGCAAAATAGCAGAAATAGTTACATTTAGGCTGCATTTGCAATACCAGATGCTTTAATGCTTAAGGCCAGAGAAGTCCCGGGTCCTGCCCTTGTGTCACACCAGCCCCACGCAGCGCTACAGGCTAGGGCACAGTGGCCGAGAAGCTGCCTGGCGAAAAGAACCTGGGGGTGCTGGGTGACAGCCAGCTGAACATGAGCCAGCGGTGTGTGCCCAGGTGGCCAAGGCAGCCAACAGCATCCTGGCTTGTATCTGAAACAGTGTGGCCAGCAGGACCAGGGCAGGGATCGTCCCCCTGTACTTGGCACCGGTGAGGCTGCACCTGGGATCCTGTGTTCGGGTTTGGACCCCTCACTTCATGAGGGACATAGAGCTGTTGGACTGTGTCCAGAGAAGGACAGCAAAGCTGGTGAAGGCTCTGGAGAATAAGGCTTATGAGGAGCAGCTGAGGGAACTGGAGTTGTTTAGCCTGGAGAAGGCTCAAGGGGGACCTTGTTGCTCCCTACAACTACTTGAAAGGAGGTTGTAGGCAGGGGCGGTTGGTCTCTTCTCCCAGATAGTGAGTGACAGGACAAGAAGAAATGGCCTCAAGTTGTGCCAGGGGAAGTTTAGGTTTGGATATTAGGGAAATTTTCTTCACTGGAAGGCTGGTGAAGCACTGGAACAGGCTGTCCTGGAAGGGGGTGCAATCACCATCCCTGCAGGTGTTTAAAGAACACATGGGTGTGGTGTTTAGGGACATGGCTTAGCAATGGACTTGGCAGTGCTGGTTTAACAGCTGGACTTGATGACCTTATAGGTCTTTTCCAACCCAAATGATTCTGTGATTTTTAACCTAAATGAGTCTATGATTCTATGAAAGAGTCGGCTCTCATTAGTGTTACTGCAAGTCTGGCATAATCCCGTACATGTCCCTTTGGTGTCACTGAGCATTTAACAGCGGTTGAATTGAATCAGTTGTAACAGCCCTACTCCATTATAATTTAACAGCGTGATGTCTTGGGAGAGTATTGAAGATTCTCATATGCATAGTAGGCAGAGGGTAGTAACGTAATTTTGTCATTTCAGCATGGGTCACTTTCAACTGCCTGAGCTGTAGCCGCTCATCGGTGCATCGTCCTTCCCTGCTGAGGCGTTGTGCTGGGCTGGCCCTGGCTGGACACTGCGCCCACCACAGCCGCTCCATCCCTCCCCGCCTCAGCTGGGCAGGGGCGAGCAAATAGAATGAAAAGCTCCTGGGTCGAGGCCAGGGCAGCGCTCGGCAACTGCCGTCACGGGCGAAACAGGCTGGACTTGCGCCAGTTAGTTTAATTCACTATCAGATCAGAGTGGGATAGTGAGAAATAACCCCAAACCTAACACCGCCCCTCCTCCACCGCTCTCCTCCCTGCCGGGCGCAGCTGCCCTCCCGCACTCGCTCCCCCTCCCGCCCGGCGGCGCAGGGGCCGGGAACCGGGCTGCGGCCGGTCCCTCCCCCGCTGCCCCTGCCGCCCTCCCCCGCGAGGACAGGGCTCCTCACCCTCTGCCCCGCTCCAGCCCGGGGTCCCTCCGCCGGGGACGGTCCCCCCCGGCCTCCCCCTGCCCGGCCCTGCCCTGCCCTGCGGGGGGTCTCTGCCCCGGGCCGGTCCCCCCCGGCCCCCCGCTGCCCGGCGCGGCCCGGGGGCTGCAGGGCCGCTGCTCTCAGGCAGGCTCTCTCCTCTCTGCCGCAGCTCCGTGGGCCATTTCCCCCCCTCCTCAGCCGCGCTGCCCCCGAGGGGCTCCCGCCGTGGCTGCCGGGCCGGGCCGTGGCCAGCGCCGGGCCCGTCTGGCAGCCGGCGGCCGTGGGCTCCCCCGGGCACGGGGGCAGCGCCCGCGGCTGCGCGCAGGGCCGCCCGGCAGCCAGAGCCTGGTCGTGCAAAGCCGATATTCTCATGCCAGCCGCCCGCAAGGCAGCAGGCAACACACGGTGTGCTCTTGTTCCCTGTGTTTGTGCAGTGCCAGTTTCAATAATTCTTTGTTCGTGAGCTGGGCCAGAACACTCTTCAACCAGGCAAACGGCAGCATCGCTCTTCATGGATTTTTTTGAGAGCAAAAGCTCCTTTTGTTGCAGTGTGAAATATAAAGAGAGTAACTCTTTAGCACAGAGATCACACAAGGAAAAAAGAAAAGAAAAAAGAAATCTCTCATTGCTATTGCAGTCATGCTCAGAAATAGTGTACACCAACTCAGTGGGTTTATTCCCCAAACCTCTTAGGAAACCACTGTCCAATTCAGCAAAAAAAGTGATAATATCTGATATTACAAACCCCAACAATATCTGATATTCCAAAAATCAACATTAACAGGACTGTAATTTGGATGATTAGCTCCTCCTGTAGCTGAAGTAGACTCACACATTTAAGGAGAGAGGTGAAGCACCAAATTAAAAGATAAAAGAGAAAAGAAACAAAGAAACAAAGAAAGAAAAAAGAGAAGCCAGCTATCTCGGGTATCCTTTACCAGATCACATCAGAAATTCAGACATGTGCAAAGCTGACAGTCCTTTCCTGGCTAATCATAAAATTGATGTTGTATTACACATTCTGTAGGAGGGGTGTGCCTAATGAAATGACTAACGTGCTGTTAAGCGATCATTATCTTGCTCACTGTTCATTAGCTGTGACCCTTCTGTAGCAGCAGCAGCAGCACAGGACTATGAGTGTGAGCTGCCTTGCACTTTCTTTGCACAGTCTGTACAAGAGGACAAACAAAGCTTGGGGTTTTCTTACATGCAAGGATGCACATGAGTTCTGCAAACTCAGGTGTCGGTCCCCAAAAGGGCAATGGACCAGATGGCAGGAAAAGCAGGAGTAGCTGACTGACTTTGTGGACCATCTAACAAGTACCGTGGTTTGAGCTCTGCCAGTCTGTTGAAAGTATCATCAGACCCATAGTACATTAGGGAGAAGAGGTATAGAATTATTATACAGGGTGCCAGCTCCAAGGATCTCTCTGAAGGGAGTACTGCATGGGTGCAGACAAGTTTCAAGCCCTGCTCTTCAGGGAGATGATGACCTGCCCAAAAGGCTTTAGGATTCCATAGTTCTCCCTGTGTAATGAAAACAACAGAGTACGCTTATCATTTCTTGAGCATGGCTGCTTTAATTTGTGTCTCTTTACATCCTCATTGCAGTCAAGTGCCTGGCATCTGTGTTTATTTAATTGTCAAGTGTCACCAAAGGCAAATAAAACAGAGCGGCTGCCATAACTGACCATGTAAAGCAGCTGATCGGGATCTGGAAGCCATGTCCACACAATCTGTGTTCCAGTCCACAGGTGTTGGGCAGGAGGCAACATGTGCAGCAGTTACTGGCGATGGCTCATGCTTCTCCCTTCTGCGGTGCAATTTTCCCTTCCCCACGCTCTCTCAGTGCGGAGCTGCCAACATAAAAGCATCAAAGGCCTACTGTGACACCTTATCTCTTGCTCTGTTATTCTAACTGATGGCGTAAAAACACAACCTACATCCTTTTTGCCTATGGTGTTCCCAAAGATGAGCTGCATTCTTGATGCTCAAGGCAAATCTGCCGGTGAGGCTCAGTACGAACTGTAGACAAGCAAACCTTCGCTCTTTGCTTTTTCTGGACCTTATGACGGGCAATGTGCAGCAAACCACCATCTCCTTTTCTCCTCAGTTTCCTGTCAGAGAACCAAGTCTGTGTGTAAAGTGTAACATCACCTAACACCACCAAGCAAAAGACTTCTGTCCTTTGGGTCTTGAGGACCTGACTCTTAGCGAGAGGAAGGCATCTTCCACTCCCGGTCCTGAACTCCCTCCTGAAAGGCAGACTGTGTGTCCTGGCCTTCCAGACCTACCTAGAAAAGTTCCATGCGTGCTGTTCCTAAGTTCATGTGTGTTGCTACTCCAAAGGAATTGGTTAAACCTTCAGCTTAGTGCAAGAGAACGAGAGTTCTGGTTTGCATTAGAAAAGCCAAAGCAGTTTTTAAGAAACAAGAGTGTGGCCTATCAAAAAAAAAAAAAAAAAAAAAAGATTGGCCAACAGTAGACCACATTTGAAATCAGATCCAGAGACTGTCACAGCACTCCCCAAACTATCAAGCTGCAACAAGGTCTTTAACCATCTCACACCAGCATACTCTTCATACAGTCCCCCTGCTGCCTTCTCCTCGTCTCTCCTCATCCAGAGCCTGCTCTCTCTTCTCTTGCTTCTTCCTCTCCCTGCTTCTTCCTCGGCTGCTCTCCCTTCACTGGCTGCCCAACCACTTCCCAGAACCAGCCACAGCTGCGCCTTACCTACATCCGCCAACCCACCGCCCCTGAAGCCAGCCCACAGCTGTATGTTATCAACGTTAATTAACCCAGCTTCATTCCTCTACGAGAGACCAAATTATTTTTTGGCACATTATTAGTGTGCGACTGTATCTTTACCAATACATTTATACAGATACATTTAAAAATATATTAATATATATATATACAAATAGAAAAAATACAATATAAAGCAAGGAACAGAGCATAATGCTATGCCAATACTCTGACTGTATGTTCTAAGCCAAATATTCCCAAGGAATAAATAATCCTTTTAGAAGCCACATTTAAAACACAGGAAGTGGCTGCCTAATGTTAAGCTGCCAGGTTTATTTACTTTGCTAATAGTATTTTGAGTACCTTGAAGTGCTGAACTGACATAAAACGGTCTTTTGCTTCCCTCTTCCCCTCAGCCAATCTACAATAAGACGCACAAAAATCAGGAGACCAGCTTTGCTTCAGATCAGCTTTAGGAGGGACAAAAATGAAAATAACAGCCCAGATGGGAGAGAGGCCATTTGGCAAAGCCTGAAAGGGCTCTGCAGCGATGCATGATCAAACACAGCAGCTTCTGCTGAAGGGCACCCACCAGGCCGGTGAGAGGTGGTCACTGCGTGCCTGATTTTGACAACGCTGTTGAGCAAAGTGTTGTCAGTAACATTCAGAGCGTGTCCAGATGAGCACAGGCAGGAAATGTGATTTGCGGGTAGTCTAGAAGGCAATGGCTGCTCCTCTAACTTCTTCCAATTGCTCTCAAGGCTCCTGTATGTCATGTACTTCTGGAAACCTCTCAGTTAAGACATCAAAGCTCAGTTTATCTGAACTGCCTTAGGAGTGGCGCTTCCAGCCTTCATGGTCATCACTGAAGAAATTCAGGCCTGATACGTTAGCAGGCAAGAAAACAAGAGCAGCTTGTCCTTCTAAAACACGCCTTCCCCTTGCTCACAGAAGAAAGGCCCTGTGATGGCGACAATTTGCCTCTGCATGAGTCCTTCAGAGCTCTGGGCTCTCAGTGCACAGACCCGCTGCAGAGACCATGCCCGCCTGCATGATCTGTCACAGGATTTACGGCAATCTCCTGAATGTTTACCGTGGGAAGGTGTATGAAGGAACCGAGCCAAGAGTTTCCAGGAGCCACCGTGACCCTGTGCCCTGGGTCTTCAGTGAGTGCTCAAGCACCACAGGCTCAGTGGCACATCTCTGCCACCTGTGCAAGGCAGTCCAGCCTGTTTCTCTGAGCCGTGAGTGAGCTGCCTTAGCGTATGTGGGCCTGGCCTTCACAGCTCCCTTGGAACTGAAGACATAATAGAGTGTAGGCAAAATGCAAGGCTTTTAACGTACTTTTTGATTCCCTGCATTGCCATTATCTCCCATATCCTTAGTGAAGAAAGCTCAGAACCGGGCTCTGTAAGACTGAATATAAAGAAATAGAGTCAGAGTAATTTTGGCAAACGTCTGATCCCAACAAGATAACTATCTACCAGGTGTCTAAGGAAATTTCTTCTGCTGATGTTCTTCATTGAGTAAGAAGCAACTGCTGCTTCCAACAAACGCTTCTTGTAAAAGTATCCTCCATGTGTGCAAGCGTGTGTTTGTGTGCCTCTGTGTGTGTGTTGGGTGGAGAAGTATACCATGAAAACTTCCATAAATTTTCCATAAAAGTAAACTTTTAAAAGTGTATAAGCTTACGCAAACGCAGTACTGGCAAAATTACCCCAAGATAATTAGGTGATTTAGTTCGTCTGCTCTGAGACAGGTCAATCATATCAAGACAACTCTCAACAGAAAATTATTGTCTTGCTTGCTTTTTAGTGAAAGGATATAGATAAAAAATACCATAATTCAATCAGAGTTCGGGTTTGTTTTCCCCAAATTGTAATGCTATAGTTCAATTAGAGAGTTGGTTTGGGTTTTGGGTCGTTTGTTTTTTTCCTTCTTCTTCTCACCCACCCCACCTCCACCTCCAATTTTGCTAATTTTCTAAAGGTAACCTTTCCAAAAGAACATGTTGCAAGATCAAAAAAAGAGTTTGGTCACTTTCTGAAGGGAAGTTTGATCACTTCTGAAGCCTTACCCAGTTCAGAAGTCTACTTACCCTTTAAGAAGGCGACGTCAGTTACAGGAACACAAAAGCCTGCCAGAGGGATTTAAGGAGACTCCATTAAGTGGGTACAATTTTATTATCATGCTGCAAATACTGGTTAGGAAAAGAGTAAAAAAGAGCATTCCCCTAGATTGCCATGAACATAGCAGTTCCATTGTTTTATATCTCAATAGTTGCCACCTCTTTATTATAAGATCTGTTCTTTCACCTACATGTCTTGATGGATTTTCAGGTGTCCTCTTTAATTTGGTGGTAATGGAATGAACATTTTCAGTCTTGTCAATGTCTGTGCATTTTGGATATGCATATATTTCCACAACAGAGAGAAGAAGATGGAGTGAAGAGGATGAGAAGAGCTGACACGGAGCTCAGAGCTGAGAAGTCATGGAAATCTTTCTCATGCTCAGACTGGGAACCCTGCCTCTGCAAGCAGACCATGACCACCTATCTATCTCAACAGTATGTCTCCTGGTCTGAAGACCCACTTAAATGTGCAAAGGCCTTTGTCCTGCTCCTAATAATAGATCAGTGACATCCCTCGTCAGAGGCTGCTCTGTGCTTAATGAACGGATATTATATATCAATATTGTAGTTTATAGCATTACTCCTTGAAACCTCAGAGCTAAGTTGTCATCATTGGGTACAAATGACCACTGCAATTAGTACAGCTGTTAATACTTCTACTCCTTTGAAAGCTCAGCGTGTCCTGTACCATGCGTTGTCAGGCTGCCGGTACCAGAGAGCAACCAGCAGATCTCAAGTTGGTTTTAACACTTCCCATTTCTCCAGGGTCATTTATGCAAGGGCTTCCCTAAATTTCACCAAATTGTGGGAAGTTTTTAAGGCAAGTGCAATGCCCCAGGGAAAAGGAGAGACAGTTCTGGATTATTTGGCTTTACATGGGGTGGGGGGTGGGGGAACACCAAGATGGCTTATAAAAAAATCTCAGTTTCATATAATTTTATTAAATGTAGACCATCTGGACCTGGAGTAACTTAAAGGACATTTCACTCAAAACTTTCATTGCAACAAGATAGACTCTATGGCTTTTATAAAAAGACAAAATGCTGAGCAGTTAGCAAAAGGCACAAATAGCCTGTGCATCTACTTAAAAAAAGGACAGGTTATTTTATGAAGAGTTGGTGAGACTTTTAATTTCTCCCTTACCTAGCAAAAATGAATAATATATAAAATGTGCTAGGGTAGATTTTGTAGAAAAGTGCGTACAGGTACAACATAGCAAAGAGAAAAAGAAACTAGTGGAAGTTTATAAATCAGAAAGCTAATGTAGGTTGAAATTGTTAGCACTCCAGGGCCAAGGAAAGGCTTCATCTAGGAAGCCAAAAGATAAGATTTAAATGCTAGATCTTCATCAGGCCTTCCAGGTACTTTTAGTTTCCCATGTCAAGTAAAATCATCACTCATTCTATGAAATTCAGGCCAACGCGGTTGTTTTATTTTGGTTAGCCTAACATGGATTCACATTTAGCGTGGCAGTTTTAGTCCAGCTCCTTGACAGAAAGGAGTCACCAGGAATATTTATTCAGAATGACAGAGCTTAGTAGGGTTTGACTCAGTCACTGAACAAACTTTAGCAGGTTGTAACTTGCTTCCAAGATAGGAATATGCCAGCACCTAGGTTAGCTTTCAGAACGATGGCCTGCAAAACCCATCAAGTGAAATTCCATCTGCCTTTCCCATTCTGGAAGGATTTCTTTTCCTTCCTATACGTAGCACATGGTGTAACTGACCCTAGGAAGAAGAAATGGAAAACACTTCTGCTAGCAATGAAAAAAATAAACCTCCCAGTAGAGTTTAGATCTAGAAGTGCCACAGCATACTTCAGCCTATCTGTCTCCCTGAGCAGCCACACACAAGAATAGTATTTAACAAGAGGGTGCAGAGCAAGTTTAAGGTAAAAATCAGCTGTAGTGACTGAGAGAAGAAAGTTGAATATTGTCACTCACTGGAAACAAATCAAAGCCAATCCCTACTTGTGGTTTTAAACACTGTGGCCTACCAATGCATTCTTCTAAAATGTGAAATATCGCAGGTAGCTCATCTCCTTCCCTTTTCAGCATGTGTCATTTTTCAGCTCAAGAAGAAATGCAAAGCAAACACACAGAATCAAGAAGAACTAAGGTTTTCAGAAGCCTGATGACATCTGAAGATCTGAAGTCCTTGGGCTCTGGCTGCATTTACGAAACCTCGTGTAAGAATTGGGTAAAAATTTGAAGGAATCAAAGGGCATTGGTTTTCTTTCAGAATCATCTGAGGATTTCAAATGGCACCTATGTCTTTCCACAGAGATACTCAGAGGCAGAGGTATAAAAGGCCTGGTCTGGGAAGGGAAGGCACTTGCTCTGTCTTTAACCACAACAGACATTTCCATTCCAGATACCTCTCAAGAAAGTACAAGAAGGAGGCACCAACATGCTTCAAACACAGAGAATAGTGGTTGGTTATGTTCTTTTAGAGTTTACATAACCAATTCATGGCTGATGTGTAGCTCTGGTTTCACTTGCACTCATTCTGACTGGCAAGTCTTGAGACACAAGCTTTCCATTTACCTACAGATGCAGGAGATGGGGCAAAGTTAGTGCAGCCATTGCCCATCCTTGGATGTGCAGAAAGCAAGTTTGCAAAGCAGAGGGTACTTGATGCCTCTTCCAAGCTCCCAGGCCTGTTGCCAAGTGCCACTGAGAAAAGTGCCCGTTTGTTTCCAGCTTCATTACAATCCTCAGCCCTGAAGTGCTTGATGAGCCTGAGATTCTAAGAATTTTGCCTCCTAAGAAAAGATGAGTGCTGGTTCTGTTCTGTCAGGAATTCAAAGATTTTGAAGGTTGAATTCAAAAGACAAGTGCTCCAGACCCGGCACCTGAGAGACAGGTTTCTTTTAATAAGTGGGTTCTAGCAGCCATCACATTCAACTAACTGCTGTGTGCATTCCTGCATGTACTACTCCAAGACACCGTACCAAAGAGACTGGATGAGGAAGAGTGTATCGTGGCTTTCTTCTCCCTGGAGGATAAAAGCAATCAGTGCAGGCAGTAAACTTGGCTAACATCGTTAATAGCATTCAAAACACTATGCATCCAATTTTGTAAGCCATGGAGGAATCATAAGAAATTCCACATAGGAGAGCTTGTTCCCTCCCCCTGACCAGTTCCTTGCATTAACTCTTTGCTTTTGAACTGTAAAGAGCCACAGGGAAGAGAAGAGGAACAAGTGCTGCAAAACTGTTTGCCATACTTTCTTCATTACACTACCCTGCCCTTTTTCTGCTTTCTGCTCAAGATCATTGAAGCAATGAACCACTATCTGCATACTCCAGAAGAGAAATTCACTGTTAGTGAAGCATTCCCTGGCAACATTTCCTTGCTCTCTCTCTCTACCTCAGCTCTATAATCCCTTTTGAAACCTGTTCAGAAGTTACCACAGTCCTTTGGTAACAGACAATTTGCTAGACCCCAAACATTTACTTTTTATAAGAATATACAGTGTGTTCTAAAATTAATTGTGCACACATGTAAAGAGAACATGTATGTCATTTCACACAGGCAACTCATTTTGTGCAGAGTACTGTACCTCAGGTAAGTCGGGTACCGGTGCTATGAATCTAGACAGTAAGCAAACGTGATTTTTTCTTCAAAAAAGAATGGAACAGGATGCTAACCAAATGCATGTTGCCTCAGGACTCTCACTTACAGAAGCCTTAGGTAAAGACAGATTTCAGGGTGAGAGACTTCCACATTTCTTTGAGTACCTGATGCGTAACAACATTGTTTTAGAAGCATGCGGAGCCAAAGCTCCTGTATAAAACCACGTAATCCTCTTTAGCCATAGACCGAGGCCTAACAGCTCGTGGGGTACCAGTGGTTCTGACACCGGTGCTGTGCTTTCAGAGGTGAGTTGCCTGTGTCAGAAGAAGCTCAGACCCTGAGAATGAGGATGGGTTCTGAAACCAGACGGACATGGTTGAATCCATAAGGAACACAGGACAAACCATCAGGAGGTTTCGTAGCCCAGCTGTGGGCAGAGCCAGGATTTTCCGCATGACCCTTTGAACTTTACATGGCCAATTTCTACTTCAGAATTGCCCCCTGAGGCAGATATTTCCTGACCTATCATCCAGACAGGCAGGCCAGGCCTGAGCAGTGACTACTCAGTGCTTTGAACCTTAAAATCCCAGTGCTGCAATGTTATGAAATAATGACTGAACTTTTTTTTATTACTTTTTTTTTCCCCCCTATTAAAATGATATGAGGCCTGTTAACTGCATTTAGCCTTTCGGTCCTAGGTTCTGTTCTGAACATCCCTCTGGGAAAGTGTCTCCAGGCCTCAGCAGTTCAGGGATTGATCTGTCCAGAAAGCCTCTCCACTTGGAAAGGTTAACGTTGAGCAACCGGAGCAGGACATTCATTACACACTCGAGAGTTATTAACCTCTTCGCATTTCAGAATCAGGATGTTGTTTCTGAATACCATAGGAGCTTGGTCACTAGGTTCTTCTCAGTAAGGTTCTATTGATGCAAGTCAACAGAAAGTTATTTGGGAGTAGGAAACAAACAAACAACAAACCCCCCACCCCAAACCATAACATGACACTTGTGTATTTAGTTTGAATGTTTCAGCTAGTTATTAGACCTCCTGTGAGGACCAAATCTTACAGCTCATCGGCTTGGTTTTGTTTTGTTGCCCCTACGCTATCAATGGTTTCATAAAAGATTTCACCTCCAAGTACAAAGCTTGCCCATTTCACATTACTGGACCTTACAGCTAAAATAACAATATCAAGGAGCGTAAGGGAAAAGAAACTAACCAACCCAAATTTAAACAGTGTGTCCAGATAATCCAGTTTTTAAGAACATTTAACAGTCTTTTTGAAAGAGCAATGTCAAAAATCTTAGCTTTAAGGTTTTGTTTCCTCTGTTATTAATGTTAATGATTTAGAGAGCAGACACACACACAGAGGCACACACACACCCCTCCCTCAACCTGTGCCAAAGACTGAAAAAAAGTTTCCTAATGACCAGGGAGCTGCTTGTTCCCTGCCTGCCTGGAAGTTGTGCAGGGTGGATATTAGGAATGCACATCTGGTACAGCTCTGGTGCTTTCAGGAAGGAATTAAGCAACCTCTCAGGCACCTTTTCCTTCCTTAATTCTGTGATTAAAGAGTAAAACCAACCTATAGCAAATTCCCTTTTTTTTTTAGATGTTTGAGTCATTGTTCAAGGAAGTTAAAACAAATATCTGTTGGTTGTCAGGTGGTATATGCAAATTGGTTTGCACAAGAAAGTGGAGTGGTCAGATATCTTCCATCAAATTGCTTCTACATTACGTAGCTGTCCCATTGCCATCTAATTTTGCGTGCTTTTGCGGGAGCAGAGGGAAGACACTCTCAGTCTGTCTGTGCTGCTCTTTCTCTGCCCATCACTGACTGTGTAGCAAATGGAGTTCAGACTAAGGCTGTCAGCATGCAGAGGATCTGATCATCTAAATGATGAACACACTTCCTCCTCCCTGCTGTGGGAAGAACTATTTGTTTTACTCTTGACTGATGTTCCTACACAGGGATAACAGTGGAATTGAAGGAAAACAACCCACATGCACAGTGTGAACACATTACAATGAATTTATTTGTCTCCCACAAGCAAAAGCATACTTTTCCTTTTGAGCTCAAATGCCATTAATTTGGAACATTTGCCAACAACTTGTCCTTCCATACTCTTTTTAATCTCTGAATTCTTACAAATGGACAAGACTATGCAAAGTCATGTAGTTCAGTGGGTGACACCGCTTGCATGTGTCAATGCCATGCATTATTTTATAGGATCTTCCTGCTCGCCACCCCATTGCCAGATGTAAACGTGCCAAGTCAAAATTTGCTCCAGGGACAATGGCAGTCCCCAGTTCCTGTCTAGACAGTCTCAGCATATTGAGAACCTCAAGTTAAGTAGCCTTCTAGAAATATGAAAGATAGAGCAGAAGACTGAGAGTACTGTAGGGACAAGAGTGGAAGAAATTTCTTTCCCTAGAAAGGATTTAACAGGAGAGAGAAGGGTAGATGCTTACGTGATAGTTTGCCTGCCCATAACAGCGAGGTATAGGTTTCTGTGAGGTTTTTTGAGTGCTTAAATGCAGAACTGAATTCAGAAGGCAAGGTAAAACATGGAGTAAGGAAAAGGCAATTCCCTAAAAGCTTAGAGCAAATAAGACTCCTGTGAGACACACAGCAACACTCGAAGTTTATGAGAGGTCAATGAGGGAGATGAGGTCTCATCTCTGGTCTGGAGCTAATTTGCAGTCTATTCCAACTTTCTTTCACCGTGTCACAGCACAGAGGCTTTGGAATTGTTCCTCCTGTGGGTGGCATGGTGCTCTTCACCAGTGTGCACTCTGACTTGCACGGCAGACACAGAGAAAGAGTGTAAAGCATCCCTTCCCGCTCTCCGAAGGCTGTAACAACAAGCATGGCCCTCTTTGCTTTTACTCAGCTCCAAAGACCTGCAGGCAGGGACAAAGCCTGTACTCTTTCCTCAAATCAGTGGTCCTCAAACTATGGCCTGCAGGCCAGATACGGCCCCCCAGGGTCCTCAATCCGGCCCCCGGTATTTACAGAACCCCCCTGCCCCGCCACCCCCCCACACACCCCCACCCCCACCGGGGGTTTGGGGGGGGAAACCAGGCAGCCGCAGATGACGGCTTGCCCCTGCCACTTTGTCCGCATGCCGGCCCCCTGGTTAAAACGTTTGAGGACCCCTGCCTTAAATGATTGGCACTTTATCTAACAATTATATATCAGCATTTGTCAGACACACATAACCTGATCTGACATTGAACGTTTGAAAGCAAAATCACTCGCACAAGTTCTTTTTCAGTACAAACTCCAAGGATACTATTTGACATAAATCGTGTAACAGGCAAGGCTGGATTGGTGTCTGTTAAACATTCAATTGCAAGCAGTTAAATGCAGAGTTTTAAAAAAATGCTGGCCACTCTGTCCTTGAAATCAGTCTGAAATCTCAGTCTGACAGAAGCAATTTTCACAGTCCTTTGTTCACAAATCAGCATTTACATTCCACCATGGTTACACAGGAGACTTCCATTCAGCTGGTCAGACCTTGCCCGTGACTAAGCAGAGTCTAACGTGCAGTTCTGTGCATGCACCCCAGACAGGCTGTGCACTCTCCACCCTTGGGGTTTTCAAGACCCAGCTGGACAAAGCCCTGGCCAACCTGATCTCGTGTCATGGCTGATGCTGTGTTCAGTTAGAAGCCGACCTCCTGAGGTCCCATCCCACCTGATTTATTCTGTGATTCCAGGTGCACAGGTTCAGTTTCAGCATTGCTGCCCAAGTGACAGACTGCTAAAACTGGCCAAACAGAAGCCAGCTTCATTCCTACCAGCTGTCTTTTGGAGTGAAAGCCATAAGTACTCCCAGGAGTAAAGCAGCTTGCACGCAGAGAATCAGGCTTGCAGAAGGAGGCTTCTCAGCAAGGTCCAGCTGTCGGGGTCATGCAGCATTCTTGAAGTGACGGCAGCAGGTTGTATGGTCCCCATCTGAAAACTTGCTAGGGAATTGAGATCACAAGAGTAACCCTGAAGAGGAGCCAAGAAAAGGATTTGTATTTCTCAGAACTCCACAGCTGTCCCATTTCCCACATACACTTATTTATCTCAGGAGTGCCTTTCTGTCAGGATTTATGGCTGTGGGAATCTCCATAACAGGACCTTTATGAACCACAGGTATCAGTCTCAGAGGTCTTTTTTGTGCTCATAACTGAGGAAGTGTGTCTACATGCATCATCTTAATCGATCTGCTTTTCATTTCAAGGGACAAGTCCTAGCAAATGAGGCTTATTCTTCTCACTCATTTTCTTGTTGAGGAAACAAAGGGCATGCTTTAATGGGCTTCCTAAGCAGGCAAAGGAGCTGAAATGGCTGTTCTGAAATTCTCCAATGACCGATATACTTAGATGTTGGGCAACATCTCTTCCTCTGTTTACACCCAAAAACCAAAGCTGATGGCTTTGCTGAGGAATCACCGGTCCATTTACATGGGCCGATGGCAGACACGGTAAATTTTGCTATGCATTTAAATACCCCTGCTTTCAAATTCAATTTAGGCATCGTTTGGCTGCTAGATGTGTTTTAACATACAGGCTGGTTTTCATGAACCACCAAAGAAATCACATCAAATTAGACTTGCCACCCACTCTGGGGAAATAAATCATGAACCACAAACCTCCATGTTCGCAAGAAGAAGCGGAAGAGTCAGATTACAAAGCGGGAAGGAGTGGAAAGGGGAGAATCAGGTGAAAGTGCATGAATCATTTTAATGTGTCCTACCACTGGGATTAATTCAAACCAGGAAGACTAGCAGTCTGACTTATGCCCCAAGGAGGTGCACCCACGGACTCATCCTTTCCATCAGTGCTGCTCCACAGTTAAAATCATGGGTGCTGTCTCAGCTTAGATCTTTTATGCTTGAACTGAAGATGATACTGTTCATTTCAGCTAGAGCAGAGTTAACTGTCTTTTGCCTGAGTTGACCCGGGCATGCAAGTGACTTGTCCTTTCTGTGAAAACTGAAGAGGTCCACTTCATGCATACGTATGTGTGTATGTAAAACCAGGCTCTGCCTCAATTCCCTATGGAGCCATTTTCAGAAAGCTTTTTTCAAAGCTTTGGAGACAGAACATCCAGAAATGGAAAGCATTTTATGCAAACAAAACCTATGATATCTGCCCAATGACTAGTCCATACCGTAAAACGAGCTTCACACGCAAGACTGCATGTATCCACTTCCATCCTTGTACTCATTACCGCAAGAAGATCCAACCACACATTCAACAGTGATAAGTAACCAGGAATGTCACAAAGGAACTCTGCAAGATGACTTGGAACAGCGGCAGAGGAGGGAATCTTTTTTCCTAATAAGAGATGTGAGGGGGAAAATGACCCAACAAACCCCCCAAACCTCACAGAGATTGTTTTAGAGAAGAACGCAGGGAAATTTATCTGATCACCCTTTCAACGTGCCTGCATAAAGAGGAGGAAATACCTGAGGTTCCAGGAGTCAGGAGTCTTCCTTCTTGGAAAGGAATGTCTAGTAAGGAGCAGGCTGTGAAAACAGAAGCTCTCCCTGACAAATGACCAAGCTGCCTGGCCAGCAGGTAAATAGAATTAGACAGGGACTGAAAGCACTCACATAAATTGTAACTGAAAAATGCCTGGGAGACTTATCAGCTTTCCCGTTAAGTCTTTTGTTGTCTTTCCACCCTGCAGTAATCTGCTGTTTGAGAAATAACCCTTGGTCTCCACAGGGTAAGTCAAAACTACAATAAAGAGACAGACACAGTCCTGAAGCTCGATGCAACTCAATCACATCAGTCTGTCTGAAAAATTAAATGCCAAAGTACTTGAGTAAGGATTACTGGCATCAAGGCTTACGTATGCAATTACACACGGCAGAGCTCTGTGGTCAAAGGAAAGGAGAAAGGCCTGTGGAGCAGCACTCTGTAAAGAGATGCCTTGCAGCATTTTCCGGAATGACACTGGAAACAAAATATTTCAAGTGAAGCAGGACCAGAGTGGAACCCCGTGCAAATCATCCCCATTAATGCCCGGCAGGCAGTACTGCCATCCTGGCTGGGTGGGGCATGTGTCCTGTTCCGGGATGGAACACGCTGAACAACATTGAATTACTGTACCGTAAGCTGCGTTATAGCACTTTTAGAAAGCTTTTGTAAGCAGAGCAAGAGGGAGTTCAAGGCCAGGCAACACTGGGCAGCACCTGAGTTACCATCTCACCTTGGCATTACCTCCTTTTCCTTTCACTTGATGATGTAAATGACACCATGAAGACATCAATCACATCGACTAGGTTGTTTTTCCGTTGGTAGAAATGACGCCATTTTCCTAGTCAGTTGTCTTAGTCCGGGGCAGATCTGCTGCAACTCAGAAAAATACAGATGTGTGCTTTATAGTGGGGGCTTTATAGAAGTGAGCATTTGACTCCCAGTTATGATTCCACCTGATTAACTGGTTTGCTTTCCACTACCAGGCCACCCATTGCCAGCTGAAACGAATGACCAGGTTTCCCCTCCCCTCTGCCTTCTGGTTTAGAGGTTGAATGAGGAGAAGGAAAAAAAGAAATCTTAGGCAGCTAAGGGGAAACAGAAATTTCTCAGAATATCTTTCTTTTGCATCAGCCTTTCAGGAATGCATGCGGAAACGAAGGCAAATGTTTAATTCCTTACGTGGTGGAACCAAAATAAGGAGTGGATCCCCAAGCCCAGTAATCTCTTCCTCCCTCTCTGAAACTGTTTGCTGAGCTCCAAGTGAATTGTCAGATTTTGGTCTGTCGTCTTGAAAGTGCTTTAGTTTTGTTCCTTTTTGGCAAGTGGCAAATTCTTAAAAAAAATTTGACATTCCTGCATGTCTTCCCAACAGGAAAGTCACAGCTACTTTAGTTTCTGTCATGCTAAGGGACCACTTTGCAAATGCCACCTAGGGACGGGCTCTGAGCACCCTTTACCTAACAGACCTCAGCCTGTCTGTTGTCTGCATTGGCCCACTGCAGATCTTCAGCAGGCCACATGATAGCTTTCCTGTGATTTATTGGCTTTAAGAAGTATTTGCATTCAGAAGTACCATCTTTCCACATAGTTTCAAGACGTTTCCTACCAATCCCCTTAGGCAAATTATCCTTTATTTGTGTTACTTTCTGCCAGGAGTTGGCATACGGGTGCTGGATCACAGCTAAGACACTGTCTTGAATTCCTGTCCAGAAACATGAAAAAGAAAAGAAGTGAAGCTTCGTGATATTCCCTGGCCTTTTCTTCCCTACTTACAAACATTAACAAGCCCTTGTTTGTCAGGCCAGTCAGTCTGAAGGGGAAACAACCCCCCAGCACAGCAGATAAATAGCAAAACATTCAGTACCAGAGTACAAAGATTTCACAGCCCCTTTTGCCAGTTCTGGGGCAAGACACTTTGTGGGTCGAGTTTTCTTCTCATGCTCTTCAGTAGCACTCACTTACAGCCCTGAGGTCTGTCTTCTTTCCTGGTAGGCAGCCAGGCCTAAATCCAGTTGCCACTTACCAAGTGGTGCCAGCTCTCCTCACCTCCACCGTTCTTTGCAATGCTGCATTGCCACAGCTGTTCCACCCTGTTAGGCACTCCGCCCGTTTCTCACCTACCATTGCAGCTTGCTGCTGTCATCTGTTATAGATCATCCTTCCAGCAAAAGCTGAAGGCAGCCTGCGGAACTCACGCTGGATTCCCACTTACAGGACAATCCTGAGTAAGATGCATGTCTTTCACTTATTGCTGCATTTTCTAATACTGCTCTTTGGCAGCTGCTGGAAACTGGAATTTCCACGTCCTTCTCTCCTAAACGTTACGCTTTGCACCCCAAACCTGCAAACCATTCATTTGGTCAGGGGTGAATATCTACGCCAAGCTTACTTTGAAGCTGCCAGTTGGCTGCGCCTCTCTTCCTTAGAGCTACCACTTTCCCCCCAGTTTGTGAAATGCCTTCTCTTTTGTCAAGGTATCTTCCTGAAGGTAACCAATCGGCATGGGTGATGAATGGATCGAGAGCAGCCCTGCAGGGCAGGACTGGGGGATACTGGTGAATGAAAAACCGGACATGGGCTGGCAGTGTGCGCTTGCAGCCCAGAAGGACAACTGTGTCCTGGGCTGCATCAGAAAGCGGATGACCAGCAGGTCGAGGCCGGTGATTCTCCCTCTACTCCAGTGAGACACTGGAACAGGTTGCCCACAGGAGTTGTGGATACGCCATCATTGGCAGCGTTCAAGGTCAGGTTAGACAAGGCTTTGAGCAATCTCATCTACTGAAAGATGCCCCTGCCCATAGCACAGGGGTTGGACTAAGTGATTTTTAAAGGTGCCTTCCAGCCCCTACCTTCCTACCATTTTACGATTTCAGGGCAGATGGGTCAGGAGAGGAAAAGAGAGAAAATGTGATCATGATAGTGAGCTAACAGGGGTATCTTCTGGGATACGTAACTTTAAAGAACTCAAGATTTTCATAGCACCTTGGGGCAGAATCCTTTCAGAGTATGAAATGCATCTCCTGCGGTATCTGTGGACTTTAGCTCCCAGGTACGCTGGTACTCTGAAATTCCAGGTACTGCTTGCATCTTTAGACCTTGCAACTCTTCAAAGCAAGTCAAACTTCAATTCTAAATGAAAAGAAATGCAAATGGCTTGCTTCAGCAAGCCCTTGCTCAAGCAAAGAGAAATACCCTTCCCAATAACAGCAGAAAAAAGTCCTCATGACCAAAATGCCATCTTTGTCCACACAGAGATTGTTAAACCCCCGCGTATGGTAGCGGACATCCTCCATTTGCATAGGTTTAAAGAGAGGTCTCTGCACTTTGCAGCACAGAGAAATACTGTGTGCAAGTAATGTCTACAAAACATGAGTCAGTGCCAAATTTCATTCTGTTCTTCTGAGCAGAGACCAAATATTCTAGCAAACAAGCGGGGTCCAGCGGGAATTTGATCCTGCCTCATAATTGTATCCCCATGTTCCAAACAAATAAATTTGTTTCCATATGGATTTATGGTTATTGAACAATATTTTTTAAAAGAGCCAGTAATAGCTTTGGCTGCAGCCACTATTAAATCTTGGAAAACCACTTTATAAAGCAATACTCTTCATTTCCTATTAATACAAAGGCCGGAGTAGACCCATTTGAGGGAGTTTACTGAGTTTGTTTCTGAAGAAGATACGGTATCCCAAGAGAGCAGAATATGGATTACTTGTTGTAAAAAGAAACTAACACAGTACTGCAGAATGAGAATCATAGATCTGGCAGGAGTGTACATGACAGAGATAATGGGGCCCCAGGAGTTTAGCAGAAGAGGGATCTACTATGTTGAACAACATAATAAGTGAGCACATTTTAGAAGTCACGTTGCCTTCTAATATGACCTAAGAAAATCACCTTTTCTGCAAGGAGGTAAAAAGTGATTTTAAAAATCTTGTTCTTGTAAAGTATTTTAAAATACAAGGCAGAGAAGAGCAGCCATTTTAATTCAGTAAAGAAAACCTACCAGCAGGATGGATAATGGATAACTTCATTGTCTGATATTGCATATTGCAAAAAACGCAAAAGGGAGTTGCTCCTCAGCCGCTCCTTACTCTGCAGAATCCACTCTGATGTATTGATCAGAGAGCTACAAGTGCGCAGCTTCTCAACTGAGGTATGAAAGAGACTGGCATTTCACCTGAAACATGCTTTCAATATTTTTGCATTAAGAGCCTAAGCAAGCCTTTCAGCTATTTTAATTTTCTTTATTTGCAGTATCAAGCTTTTTTTTTTTCTCCTTCTGATTTGAAAGGAAAGCCATTTCAAAGCCAAACTCGGTGCATCTGCAGAAAGAAGACCTTGGGTTTTAGTCTTTTTAGAGCTAGAATCTAATGCTGGTGCTGAAAGTGTAGGCACAGTATTCTGGATTTGGAGTAAGGAGGGCTTGGGCAATAACATGCAGAGGTGTTCTCATGTGTGGGAATTTGGAATAGATACTCCATGAATGGAGGTTTAACATCACCGCATCACGGGCAATGTGGAAAAGGAAACTTAGATGGTATTTAGGGCTACTTGTCTTCTCACAGGAATTGTGAAGTCAGGTCAATTAAGTAGGGAGACATCAGTACTAGTTCCACTGGGCCAGTTGTTGGTAGTAGTGCTACCTTTGTTAAGTTTGCTAGCAGCCATGAAGCGACTGTCAGGGTGTGAGTAATTATACGCCTTGTGCTGGCAGACCCATTTGAACGCGAGCTTGTAAGAATGTGAATGCTGGCAAAAGAGAGTAACAGTGAAGAAGCCAGGCCATGGAAAACAGGGGTGCTTTTTTTGTTTTGCATAAGGCTTTGAAGATTCTTGGCTTACATGGCTCCATCCTAACTTTCTATATAATGGTCAGAATTGCAGGGGGGAAAGATAGGAAGAAGGTAGAAAGAGACTGCAGCAATGACTGTAGTGGGTCATGTTTTGCAACATCCCTGGAATGTCCCTGTCCAACGTGTGCCGTGGAGTTTGGTGTTGGGGTGATTGCTAATGCAGTGTGAGTGTTATAATTAAAGAACAGACTTAGGAGAGCTATTACCATGACAGCTGAATAGGTAACTATATGGGTCTTCTCTGGAGAGCTTCTTATGAAGCTATGTAAATAAAAATCAAGTTAATAGCAGTGGTGTACCTGTGAATGCTGACAGGCTGTGTCTTATGAGGCATTCAGTGCTTGTGCTTTACCTCACGGTTACTGTTGTGGCTGGTTTGGGAGCATGAGTAGTGCTAAGTATTAGAAACACTGTGTTTAGGACTTAAAGTAGACATGCCAAACCATATAAAGGTTTGAACTGGAAGGGGACTTTAAAGATCTTCCAGCCCAACTCCTCTGCCAGGGACAGGGACATCTTTCACTAGATTGTTTCTCAAAGCCCTATCCAGCCTGGGCTTGAACACTTCTTGTGATGGGGCATCTACAGCATCTCTGGGCAACCTGTTTCAGTATCTAAGTAGTGGACATGACAGCACGGAAGACGCAGTCTAGACCATCCCCAGGCTGCAGAGCAGGGCAGTCCTTCCTCCTACCTGCAACAATGCATTTGTGAGCCTGTTCTTACATCAGCAGTGGGTAGCCCATGGGTGTACACAGCTAAATCAGGTTTCAACAGTCATGGTCTGGGCCATTTAGAAACCAATTTCTTTTGCCAGGTACAAGTTGCCCTTCCACCGTCCCTTCTCCAGGTTGTTGTGATGTAGGTCCCAGTGATGCTGAGGTGTGAAATGGAGTGCAAGGTTAAAACAAAATGCATTGCAGAAGAGAGAGCTTAGCAACCTTCAGCAAGCTGCAAAAGTAGCAACTGGAGGAAGAAGTGTTTCCATCTGTTTCCATTGCCAAAGAAAACAAGTATTGGTCCTTGTTCTTTGGCTGTGGTCTGTATTAGAAATTTTCCATTTTCCACTGAAAGAAGGGAAATCCTGCCCAGTGTTATTTTTAAGTTTTGTTTTGTTTTGGTTTGTTTTTAAAATCTGGACTATTTCAGAAACCTCTTTTACAGTGATGCAAATGTCCTTGGTTTGACTTGCCAAATCTATTTTGACTTGCCAAGTCTATGCCACTATGGCTGTAAACCCATGCAAAGGAAATACTTGGGCAGCAGGGTGGGGTGGGGTGGGAGGCGGGGAAGTTGTGAAAATTGTGAAAAATATGTAAGTTTGAAGAAAGAATGCTGTCTTATAACCAGACAGGTACCCTACAGAGTTCTTCTTGCTCCTAATTGAATGAGTATACCATCATCTGATTTCCACTGAAGTAACTGTGGACCACACAAAATTAATTTTCTGCAACCTTTGCTTCGAGTTTGTTATTAAAGAAGATGTGCTCATGCCAGTGAAAACATTAAATGAGGTATTTTTGGAAAGTGAAAGCAACTGAAGCAGATTCTTTTCAGTGGCTGTTATAAATTTCCTTGGTGATTTTCTTTTTCTAATACAGCTACTGATTACTGCAGGGACAGTGAACATAAGTTGTAGTTTTTTGAATGAACTACATTAAACCGAAATCCAGTCTGAAACTATATAACACACATAGTTAGTTCTGGAGAAGGTTGCCACAACACTGTGCATCTGTTAAGCCTCAAAAATCTGAGAAGTTACTACTTAAGAATTCATTTGACAAAGTGTTGTATCTTGTTGAATGAATTAATTGGAATTAATGGTAATTGCAGATTTGGTCTCACACTTAACAGCTCAGTTTTTTTACATTGACAGAAAATTTTTTCAGTAGCATGTGAAAAGTCTCATGTATCTTCTTCACAATGAGGATTGCTTTTTTTTTGGGGGGGTGTCTTTTGTTGTTTTTTTTTGTTGTTGTTTTTTTAATGAAGGGGAAATTAATCCTCCTCAGAGACTTTGTTTCAAATATGTTTTATATGTTTAATAATATGTTTTTTGACTTTCTTTTGAAGATCTTCAGCTTCCCTCAGACGTCTTTGAATTCTGTTTTGTATCACAATAGGAGGAGGTTTTCAACAAAAATGCAGGTGTGTAGTCAGCTAAAGAGGGGAAAAATATTATGAGATTCTTATACCTACTTATCCTTATTTGGATTTCAATATACCATCTTCTGCTCATAGCCCTTGTACTGTGGGTCATAATGTAGAGAACTTACAAACTTATTCCCATGTTTGCCATAAAATACAAGCTTCATGGCCTCACCCCAAAACATTAACTCTCTTTTATCATAAAGTGACAGGATCTTGTTTATTGTTGACTCTTTCAACTCATTCCATCACAATTGTCATAATTATGCATTGGAAGATTGAGGTAACTCAAATCAAACACCTGCAGGAACATGTTAAGAGAATAAACAGCATATCAAATAGTCCCATAATTTACTTAAGTACAACTACTGAAAAGATTAAGCCAAGGAAACATGAGTACTAGCAGGGTATAATACCGTGGGTCTTCCCTTCAGCTAGTAAGAAATTGATGGTGTTTGACAGCCATTACTTTGAAAGAAGACTGACCTTCAGCTCTGTGAAGCTTTTGAGTATGTAGTTCTTTTCCTGGGATCCGTTTATGGGAATATCTGCAGGAGCTCCTAGAATTCTTGAAAAGTTAAGCGGAAATGTGAAGTGAAAAAGAGATCTGGAGTTTCAAAATACAAATGGAATGGGATGCTGTGACTTTCATATCAGTTATAAGGATGAACAACTGTTTTTCATTCAGATTTTTATTTAACGTAGTCTTATGGATGGAAGAGTAACTTGTCTGACTCCTCATGATCATACTTAATTTTTTCTGGAAAGATTTGCTTGTAGCCCATAGTTCAAAACCACCACCTGAATATATGAACATATGCCACAGGATCAGAACACTTGCTTTGTTCAATTTTTTTTTTTTTTTTTATTCTTTTTTTCCAAGTAAAATGAGTAGAACAGTCCTAGGCATTATATAGTCACTATTAACAATAAAAGTGGAAAATAAAACTTGGGAACTACAACCATAGCTATCCAACAGATCTAAAACTTCAACAAAGAAAATAAGCTTTCAAATGTACCCCCCTTTTGAACAGAGGTAGGTAATGTATGGAGAGAATTCCAACAGTGTATCATCATGAACTCAATTATTCCTGTATTTGATGGGTATTTCCTCATATTGGTGCTCTCCCTAGATTCTTTGTGCCAAAATCTGGCTGCAGAAAGTACCCTTGTGGGCATTGCTGCTGCATAATTACTCTCCTAATAATTAAATACAAAGGCTGTGTAATTTATTAGTTTGGAAATACCTCAATATGGGGAGCAGCAGTTCTAAGGCAATGAAAACTTAATTGATGCTAATTGTCTTTGCTTTTATTTATACAATGACTAATCTGTTTATACAGAGTTGATGTTCTCTTGACAGACTTCCAAGCTGAGGTCTAAACAAGGGATGAAAAATATTTTTTTTTTTTCCCCCAGCTACAGGGAAGATTTCAGAGCTCAGCTCAGACTGATACCTAGGAAACTGTCAGGCTCCACAGAGAGGCCACTGCTGCAGAGACACTACTTAGGGAGAGAATGTTTGTTTAGAAGAAAAAAAAAAAAAAACAAAACCCAAAGCTAATTTATTTGGATCTTGACATGAGGTAATGTCTACGTGGGAATGCAAATGTCTCAAGCAGGGATCGGTCACTGTTAGGTGGTGAGAGAAACGTCTGTTGTGAGGGTCCTGGCAATGATGTATTCAGCTGTAGCTAGTGAGTCTCCCTGAACTGTTGCTCAGCTCAGTCCTAATAATCCAGATGACCCATGGCCTTGCATGACCACTCCAGCATATGCATGACCTGTGGTGACTGACTATCTTAAAGTATATACAAAACACCTTGTTAACTTATCTGTGTCCAGAATATCTTCCTATAAGACTACTTCTGCCTCTGCCGTACCAGCTTCTAGGGCCTGTTTACAAGTATCTTATCAATTCTGTAGCAAGAAACATCTAGGGCAGTCATTTAAAAGGCCAGATTATCCACCTGCAATGTCAAACAGCACTTTTCAGATTCTCTTAGTCATAGCAGGAGCTGCTTGAAGGACTTGGGGCAGCTGGATTTTCCCACCCCGTGACCTCCTGCACCTCTTGTTGTGAAAGTGGCCAGAAGCTCACTCATCCACTTGGTTTTGAGTCAGTCCATTGTTTCAAACCAAGTCAGTATCTCATCTATGAAAATAACTAGAAGCAAAGTTTCTGGATCGCTCAGGGAATTGATGTCTAAAGCTTGCCAGGTGTGCAAACAGGTGTATCCCTGGTACTTGGCAATACCACAAATTTAATGAAAATTTTATTTGCCACTCACTTATAGCTTAAATCCCATCTCTTGCCACACTGCAGTATAAATAAAGAGGCTCATCTTCTGCTATGAGAGGCAGGTCATTAGTCTTAAACGCTAGCTGTGACTCTGCTCACTGCTTAGCAGATGAAACTGTCAACAAACCAGCTCTGGCTTTGTAAAAATAATTCAGGCAAAACCCCCTGTATTTTCAAGAGGCGACTGACCTTCAGAGATGTCCCCACAGCAAACTAGATCACGAAAAGGAAAACAGAGGCAAGCACAGTGCACACTAAAAGCTATTTATTTCCCTCATGGGTACAGATTAGGTGAACAAAAAAAGGTTTACCCATTTCTCTGTCTGCCTAATGCCTGCTGGAGAGTCAAGTCTCATGCATGGTTCTCGTACCTGAAAGGGTGTCAAGTGCACAGTTAAAAGAAATTCAGACAGCATGACTATTTTCTACTAGGTAAGATGTTTCAGAAATCACTAGTTGGAAGCTGATACTGGACTATGTTTTTGAAAAATGGTAGTTCAACCAAGGCAAGCACAACTAACTCCTAGCAAGCAGGGGAAAGCCCAGCTGAGAACTAAATTATCAGATCTTTTTCCAGTTAGAAATCTTTAATTCCTTTCTTCTTACCTACTTCAGTTCTACTCAGAATTTAAAAAAAAAAAAATAAATCCTTTTTCTAGGTTTGCTAAAGATAACCAGCTTCTCCAGAATATGTCTAATTTAGCTAAACAATAATTATATTACAGCAGCAGTGCTGTTTTCCAAGAAGCTTGGATTTAAACTACACTCTGTTGTTGCTGTTGGGTGAAAGGGTTATAAGTATCTTTGTGTACTCCTTACCAGTGTGTTTCATGCTAATGAGATCTCTGACCCAAAATGCTCAAAATAGTTCTTGTGATTTTTCACAGCACCACAGTGTCTCATCTGAAAACAAACAGCCATGATACATCAACAAGCACTTTTCAGCCATAGTTTCACTTCATAGAAGAGTCTCATGAGAACATATAAGAAAAGTATATGAGTATTTAATTTGAAATCTCTGTCAACTGACATTTTTTATCCCACTGTGCTAGCCTGTTCCTAGCTAGAAGTGAACAGCTGCTTTCAGGCAAATAAATAATCAGCCAAACAGATTGCCCCAAAATAACAGAAGACTCTTTTACGCAGCAAGTCCAAAATGCTAGATGTTGAGAAGCTTTACTGGCATAACCCAAGACTGACAGAAGCATCAGCTGTTACAACCACTTTGTTTTTCTAATGATGTGAAGGAGATGGTGTGTAGGCATTGCTTTTTAAGGAAGATACAAGCAATAAGGCATCTATCTGTACTGATTTGCCTGCAGACACCCTATTCAGTTGTATCCTCCCCGGTGAAAACAAGTAATTTCTTTTTAAGGATTCTTTTGCTGATTGCTGTTCTAGCATTTTTTCAGATTATACTGAAGCTTTAGGGTTAGTTTCTATTGTGGATTGATTTATTTTTAAAGATTACTGTATTTTTAAGGGACAATATTTCTTTTGAAACAAGTAGCATTCTTCATAGAAAATTACTACATATATTCTGCCCTGGGAAAATATTCACAAGGGGACGTAATTCATTGAAGTGAGAACTAGGTAAGAAGTTATGTTCCTAAATTGGTCTCAAGGCAGGAAAAGGTGCGCTCACCAGCAAATGTTCCCCTATAGCCTTGGGTGAGTGATGGCTTAGCCTGACAGCTGTGTTCTGAATGACAGTGTCTTGCCAGCCAGTTAGAACTGTGTTTTTCAGCACATATTTACTGGATATTTGATTTATTAGATAAACAAAAAAAAAAAGTTTATACAGTTAAGAAAGGCAGTTCAATGCCTTGTTATAAATAAAATATGTTTTGTAGATGTATTGCCACACACATGTAAGGTTATCAGTCACATATTTTGGCAATTACTGTAAATGTACTGTGGTGATATGTTGCATCATTTTCTATGCTATTTCATTCTCTGTGAGCTTCAACCTGTTACTGCTATGAAATTATTTTGGTGCTCAACGTCTAGTCATCTTCTGATTGTTCAATTGCTTTTGGCACCAGTGTTCTGGAAATAACTTCTTAAATTTGCCACCCTACTGGATTAATTCTTTTAGCACCACCTTCAAATTTGTTGTTGACCATTTGCATTAGGCATGTGCTTGTGGAGGTGGTATTTGCACAGAAAAGAGCTGGGTGGAGTCAGCTTAATTTCTATTGACAGTCATTTTCTATTGATTTCCTGGTTGATTCTTGGTTCTCATTACTTTTTTAGGAATATAAGCATGGCACATGCACTCTGCAATTGTTATAAGATTTGATAAGAGCATCTGTTGTCATCCAAGTTGAGAAACAGATTGCACAATATTCCAGGTCACCTGCTATCTTTCTTTTGGAGGTTATACCCTGTAAACAATAAATAAATAAAACCCTAACTAACTAACGAACTAACTAAATTAAAATCAAAGCATGGAAAAGCTTGCTAAGGTCCATATTTGTATTCTAATTTTTTGTATCTATTGGGCAAGATAAATTACTGCTGAACCCAAAACTGAACAACAGATACCTGTGTCTTCAGCAATGCTTAGTCTTGAAACAAGACAAGAGCCTTGCCCTCTTCTATTTCCTTCTGACAAGGACATCTGAGACCTTACATTTTCACATGCTGAATCTTTTTATTAGCTTGAAACAGAGTGACTAATATATATGTTGACAGCAAGTTCTTTGTGCGATATTTGTAAACTTTTTTACTAAAAATCTGGTTTATAGAAATACTTACACATCTATGGTATCTCCATTATTGAAACAAAAAGACTTAAACATTATTCCTTACATTAAAACTTGATTTTGACCTTTGCACCTCTAAGCAGTTTTTTCGATATGCCCAGTGGTTGTTTGATGGAAGACTGAGACATGTTACTAAAAAATCCACTGTTAATGAAAACTGAGTAATTCCATAGACCTGCATCATACAGAACCTAGATGTAAGTATGGGAGATTTCATTTAAATTCTTCCCTTACAGACAGCATAAGCAGCATAAACTATTCTGCATCAAAAAGAGTATTTTCATGCTACTCAGAAATTTTACTTTTATCATGTTTTACAGCCAAACTACGTGGCTGCAATAATATTGTCTAACTGCTTGGATAGCTTTTTAAGATACAATGTCAGATGTTCTGCATATTTCTCAGGAATCTGAATATTTAAGATGTTACAAATTTTCAATGGAAACTGCATTTGATATGGTCTGAGAATGTTTTGGAAAACCCCAGATTGCTCCTACACACACATTTTGCTACTCAAAGAGTCTGTACGTCATTCAGTGATCATTGCGTAACATTGTAACAACAGAACTTTTTCTTTAGCAGAAATTTTCATTGTGCAGTACCTGTATTAAAGCCTGCAATGCAGAACATGTTTCAGTTTATAAATATGAAGGCGTTCATAACAGAATTTTTTCCCTCCATTTGTGACTTTGTCTTCCTTGTCTGTTATACAAATCCTTTCCCTTACATTAGCATGGGAAGGCTGACAGGTAGTTTTTCAGTATATTTGATCTACTGAATGAGGTTTGAACAGCAGTTCTTTTTAATAGAATGTTGTTCATCTCCATTTACTGTCTTTTCCAGATGTACTCTTCAAGCCAAAATAATGTATGCATGATGACAAATGCCATTTGTCACATTACCAGACCGGTTGTACAGCAGCTTGCTCTGAGTTTGATTACAGTTTTTTAAGACAAAGGTCACCTTCAATCACTGCATAGAATAATTTTGTGTTTTGGCATGTGCATAAGCTCCTCCATACTTGACCATATTCATCAGCATGCATTTTTGTGGTTAACTTTCTGCCTCTGACTGCATAGACTAAGCCTTTGCAGAAGGACCTTTTGTTGTTCTGTATTGACGGATATAAGAAAACCTTCCTTCTGTGAAGTTGCGTGCATTAATTGGAGCTGTATTTGCTTCTGAGAGCTCTGTTAAGGCTCTGGCTCATTCACATTTTATGCCTTCTAATTTCTGTATGCTGCTGCACCCAAACCTGCCTAGGCATCTGGTACTTTCAAAATGGTTGCTCTCAGTTATTCCTTCACCACTAGATTGGCCACTAACCTACTCAGACAGTTTGATAATAGATATCCAAGTTTCCTTTTGAATGAGAAATTATGTTCCTCCACATGACACCTCCAGATTACAATGGATGTGCTTCTTGGACAGACTTTTTGTCACAGGATCACGGCATGGTCGAGTGTTGGAAAGCACTTCTGGAGATCCTCTAGAACAACACCCTGCTAAAGCAGGTTCACCTAGAGCAGGTTGTACAGAATCACATGAAGGCAGGTTTTGAATGTTTCCAGAGAAAGAGACTCCACCAGCTCTCTGGGCAGCCTGTCACCCTCAAAGGAAATAAATTCTTCCTCATATTCTGATGGAACTCCCTGGGTTGTGCCCATTGCCCACTGTCCTGTCACTGGACACCATTGAAAAGAGCCTGGCCCCATCCTCTTGACACTTGCCCTTAAGATATCTGTATGTATTGGTAAGAACCTCCCTCATTCTTCCCTTCTCCAGACTAAACAAGCCCAGCTCTCTCAGCCTGTCCTCACAAAGGAGATGCTTCAGTCCCTTCATCATCTTCTAGCCCTTCACTGGACCCTGTTAAATCCATTGACTTCATGGGTACAGCTAGTCTTGCTGTGAGTTCAGTCATCACTATCAACTCCAGACAAGCAAAGATGATTTCAAATGACTAAAAACTGGCTATGGTATGCATTATTTTCTATTATATCTGGATAATCATTCTCTCATTATTCATTTTCCTCTGTCTTCTCACTTTACTGTATGACCTGACATGACACTACCTTACTACTTGGATCTTCCAAAGTTGTGCACATTCTGCCTGTTTTCTTTACCTATTTCAGAGAAAGACCACAGGCTTCTTCACAGTTTAACTCTATAGCTTTGGCAATTAACTCTGCAAAGACTAGAATGTAATAATATAGATTTGCACATGTGCAAAGGTAGTCTTTTCCCTCTATATTTTCTGTAGTGTTTTCTCATTTATTCATTGTGATAACCCTACCACCACTTATTGCAGGATGCTTGCTTTCAGCAGTCTGCTGCTGCTTTGTGACCGATGTCACAAAGGGATTTTGCTGTTCTTTTGCTGATTTTGTTTTACCTTGGCATCAGTGCTGCCAAGTTGTGCTGGTGTGAAATTGCTAACGGTATGAGCAGAAGTATTTCAGGAGTAACTGGGCGTCTCCACAGAGGGCTCATAACATCACCCCTCTCTCAGAAGGAACTACATATTTGTAAAGGTGTTAAAGTTTTATGCAGTCTAGCTAGCGACTGTTAATAAAACTGAAAGGCTCTGTAGTCACTTTATGGTCACCTCATCGCATATATGTAATGTGGTAAGGTCTTAGACCTTGAGGAAAACATAAAAAGTATTCCTGGCAGTGGACCATGAAATATAGTTTTTCCTAAGTTAGTTAAGGACATCTGTAGCAAAGACTAGCATCTGCAGTGTCTTCTATGACTTTATCTTCACTATTAGCATTTTAAAGCAAAATGCTCTAATTTCATGATAACATAACAAACTCCAAAATTTATATTTAAAATACAGCAATTTTAGGAATTGATTAAACCACATTCCATCTTTTCCAAGAAAAATGCCAAGAAACAGATTTAAAATTCAGCATGGCATTATCTAAAGCAACTTTTAGAAGTTTGTTAAGTGCAGAAGAGAAGTTTGCCTGTGCACTTAGGGCTAAGTGAACAGTAGTGTCTTTTTTTGGTATTCTCTAGTAATTTCAAGACTGTCTCTAATAAAAGTTTCTGACTACAGTGAAACTTCAGTCAGACAGACATACTCAGGAGCTTGCACTGAAATATTATTAGTTTTGAAATCAGAAAATGGATGATTTCTTCAATGGTAGTTTTCTGTGGGTTGGTGAGGCTAAGGACAACTTTCAGGCTGACAGAGCTTCTTTAATTCCTTAGGTTTTATTACCAACACCATGCACTATCCAGCATGGGCAGTATGCAGCACTGCTATGACACAGTTGAATTAAGGCACTTGTAAACTGAGGAGGGAGAGCTCAAGCTTGGAGCTCATGAGCTTTCCATTGCAGGTCTGCTGCATTTCTGATGTTGGGCTGAGGAGTGTCCTATAGCTATGGACCTCTGAGAGGTGAGTTGGATTTGTTCTTGCCAGTGTTTGGGAACTGTTCAGGAAATCACTCCACCTGTAAGGTGCAGTTTTGCCATGGTTGCAAGCTACTGTGCTTTCTAACCCTTTCACAGTCAGAAAAACACTTGGTATTTAAGGATGTGTGTGCATATACTTATGTGTATATATATATATAAATTTGCAAATTTTGTTAAGTCTTTTTGATATCTGCTGTAGATATTTCCTCACTTGAAATCAAGCTTCAGGAATTCAGAGCTTCTGGAATTCTACTGAACAGAAAATTAACTTCTCATCTCGTGACAAGACATAGTTCAGTGTTTGAAAATCAGTGTATTTTGCTATTCGTGTTTATTACATTGTGACTCAAGCAGAGGTGCAGAATTTGATTTTACAGCCATAATTAATTCAGAACATTTTTTTCCCCTGTTTGCTTAAAAAATCTTGCAAATCAGCCTTCTTCTATTTAATAAAAGGCAGATATACTGACATTCAGTCATGCTACAAAAGTGTTGATGTCCAACATGGAAAAGAATTTTTTTTGCGGTTGAAAGTTGTGTTGGAAGAACAATGAAGTAAAGCAAGAGCAGTATAACATTTATGAAATGTTTGGGGACTTAGAAACCTCATCAATGTGTAGGATACAATAGCATGAGAGTGATGGTTTGTTTGCATTTCCTTTCTTCAGGACTGCTTTTACCCAACAGAAAAGTAAGATAAAGAAACCTTATTGCTGAATCCTTTCAAAATGAGCTAAATCTAAATGCATTGCATTCCACGCATGCTCATAGCAGTGTGAAAACTGTTACCGTGAAGCACAGGCCAACTTCTCAGCTGTGAAATCTTACTCGCTCATCTAAATTCATCCAGTTGATGCAGAGAAGCTCTTTGTAGCATTCCTCTTCCAAAATATCCAACAGAGACTCCTTTTGGTTTTCCTTCCACATTTTTAACTTCATAATCTCTATAGTTTAAAATCATACTGTTTTCAAAGCACACTCTTTCTTTCTCATCATGTCTCATTTAACTGGTTTACCTAACCTGCTACAGCCAGGCACTAGAGCCTTGGGAAAAACAAGAATTTAAATTATTATTTGTGGTTATGCACTGAGAAAAAAGCACCCAAACCACAAAAACCCCAAAGTAAGTAAAATATGTTCTCATACTAACTGGACTGTACTCTAATACCTTTAATCTTCAGGCCAGGATAGAAGTTATCCATTATTCAGAATTTTAAAACTACTCTTTGTGGACTTGCAATATCTGTTAGGTCAATCTCATAAGCCTCTGCTCAGACCTTTGCCTTGCTGTCTGTCACCTTATTAACTTGCAGAATAAATATGGGATGGCTTCCCAAGCAAGGGAATTGGAGATCACTAGTAAACACATAGTTTTGTTGAAGATGATGTCTTTTTGTCATTCATGTTCTTCTTCACTCATGTGGCAGGAACAATAGTAACTTGACAAAACTACGAGTCAATTTTCCCATTTAATATAGAAAGCAAAGTCAGGACTTGTGTATTTTTTTCTCTTTTTTATTTTTTCTTTATATTATATGGAACGGCAGACTATTTCCCAGAAGAAAACTACTCTAGAAGCAAAAACATGAGATCATCCATTTTCATTCTGAATAATTTTCCATATCAATAAAATAAATCAAAGCTTCCAGTGAGAATCTATGTACATACAAATCAACACCTCCTAGAACTTAATTTATAGAAGTTAAAGCCTCTGGGTTAGTAATTCCATGTCAGTGGATTTGCAGTTCCTGTGCAGTAATACAGGAACTTCTTCCATTATTCTCTAGATATTTAAATGGACTAATGTCAATGTGTTTATAATTAGTAACACTGACTTTTATTTTTACAGTAATAGCTAGACTGCTAAAATATTTGTTTAGCTCTGTTCAATTTCAAACTAATGAGTCTTAATTGCTTTTCTGAATTAGTCTCTGTCTTGAAGTCTGTACTTCAAGTATATTTATAGAATTAAAATGTGTGGCAGAGTCATCTTCCTAATTAGGAATACGTTCCTGTATCAGTCCAACGTAATTCCTGAAAATCAGAATGATCTTTTATGAGATTATGCCATGCATGACATAGCTGCTATAATGGTAGCTGAGGAAGGGAAATATCACAGGAGACTGAGGTATGTGGGTAAACAGTTGTGGAGGTGCAAATAAATAATGCCAATAAACCCAGTAGTATCATGTAATCAAATATTATGTATATAATAAGAGGACCAAACAAAAACATTTTTTTCACCCTTTCCTAGTGTTGATGTTTTATTGGTACCAGCTCAAAATATGGAGAAAAAAATAAAAAATGCCTCTGGAACGTTGAACTAAAGGAGACTTAGGAGTATAGGAAGATTGTTACATTGGTAGGAAGACATGTTGTGTGCATATGCATTGTGATTGATCATTTTTGGGTGTCTGTTCAATCAAAATTCCTAGTGAAGAAAAGCTCTTAATAAAATCAGTTTAACTAAGACTTTAAGACAAATTACAGATCACCTTTGCAGTCCTTTCTGCCACAAACAGATGCATCACTTTAAATTGAGGAAGAAGTAAGAGACACTTCTCAATTTTTTTTTTTTTAATTTTTATTTTAAGAGCCCTCAGCAGTTTCATTTAGAGACATACTCCCAGTGAAATGCATCACCACTGTCTGATGTGCAGTACAAGCAGGAACAAAGAGACCTGTCAGGGAATACAAAACCTTAAACCTTTTTCTTCTTTTACTGGAAAAAACTTGAAATTTTTTTGGAAGACAGCTAGAATTTTATTACTGTTTTATACAGAAAAAGCTATATGCTGCTATGAAAAATATATCAGAACACTGCTGCTGACATTGAATGGCATGGTGGAGGAAGAAAAGGCAAAATAAAGAAATGAGAAGTGTCGAAACACTCAGCCTTGCACTTGCAGCATGAAAGCATTTCACCACTTGATGTCACTGTGTCATTTGATGTTTCTAATTACTTGCCCACGTTCTTGCTGATGGTGGTTTTTTTGTTGTTTTGTTTTGTTTTGTTTTTTTAACTGTATTCACTGCAGTTGTTTCTTAACAAGTAAGAATGAAAGGTAGCAATTAAACCGAGAGCTGCTAATACCTCTCAGATCTGCCAACAAATTTTGTTGAACCTTAAACCAACAGGTTTTTTTGTAAAGCCTCAGGTACCAAAATGATTTGCAATGAACTGATTCAGAGATGGATAGCACTTACACAATTCAGGGTTTGGAAATCTGTCCAATTTATTTATGTAGTCATTTGTGAACTTGGTAAAGTTCACAGTACTCTTCTCCTTATAACTAAACCCCTTCCATTCTTAAAAATAGCTATCTTCAGGCATTGATGCTTCTACGCTCATCATCTCTCTGTGACTTGGACAGCATTTCACATAGAAAGTTTTATTTAAGAAGTTATTCAGGCTGCAAATTTATTTCAGACAGTGATTTTGTCTGTTCTATGTACAATGCATGACATGTCAGATAGGGCTTCTGTCTTGCCCAGTGCCTCTAGGTCTTGGAGCTAAAATTCCTGTGAATTGAAAAAAAGAAATAAAGGAAAATAAATAATTCTACACTGAACCAAAAGCTTCCTAAAATAGAGGCTGTCAGATGAGAACATGCTGTGATGGAGCAAATGCATTCCTTGGTGTCTCTATGTAGCCAGCTGCAACTGATTCTTTAATTTGTTTCTGCCATTTTCCCTGTTACCTTTCCTTGCTTGCTCTGTCTTACCAGCCTCATTTCTTTTCTGAACACATATATTTTTGTGCTTTGTCCCCACTGGCCTCAAAAGTGAAAAGTAAAAATTAAAAAAAAAAGTAAAAATTAAGCCTCTAGCTGAAATACGAGATTAATATTGCGTAAGTCAAATTTTCTAACCATGTGATTTTTTTGTTCTTAGTTTTGACAGGAAACTGTCAGCCTTGGCTTTAACCTTTATTCTGGCAGACTAGCAATGCAGTGTTTGAAGGCACTGATGTTGGAGTATTTCTGTAATCAGCCAGTTCAAGGGAAGCTGAAAACTAAGGGACTTAAACCCCCTATGATGACTAAAGTTCAATGTAATCGAATTACCAAATCATAGACATGAGGAAATAGAGAACTGGCAAAGATGTTTCATTTGTGAACCTGGTAAACTGGATCATAAGTAGAAATTATTCCTGCTCATTAATTCCCTGATAAAAAAGAAACAAAAAGGAAAAACACCCTCTACATTCTAAACTATCAACTTCTTTCTAACTGAAGCTATTGAATCAATTTGATTGCTGTTGCTTTACTGCCCCATGTTCTGCTTTAATCCTGCTGGCAACTGAGCACCATGCAGCCACTCCCTCACTCCCCCCACAGTGGGATGGGGAAGACAGTCAAAAGAGTAAACGGCAGAAAAATCATGCGCTGAGATAAAGACAGTTTAAGAGGTAAAGCAAAAGCTGCACACACAAGCAAAGCAGAACAAGGAATTCACCACTCCCCATGGGCAGGCAGGTGTTAGCCATCCTCAGGGAAGCAGGGCTCCATCACACGTAACAGTGACTTAGGAAGATAAATGCCACAAAGCCAAACATCCCCCCTGCCCTGTCTCCTTCTTCCCCTAGTTTATATACTCAGCATGATGATATCATGGTCTGAACACCTCTCTGGCTGGTTCAGGTGAGCTATTCTGCCTGTGTCCCCTCCCAGTTTCCTGTGCCCCTCCAGCCCTCTCGCTGGCAGGGACTGAGAAAATGAAAAGCCTTTGATTTAGTATAAATATTACCCAGCAACAAGCAAAACCATCAGTGTCCTGTCAGCATTGTTCTTACACCAAATCCAAAACACAGCACTGAACCAGCTACCAGGAAGAAAATTAACTCTATCCCAGCTGCGACCAGGACACCCTGCAACAGTGCAAGGTAATGTGGCTTTAGAGTATGTATAAAGTTAACGCAAACAGGGAAAATTGGCCTGCTGCCTCTTTATTCCCCACCCTACCATCCCACCCCTGCTTAAAGAAAGCAAAAGAAGGAAGAAGGCTGAGAAAGAAGGTAAAGGTCTGTTGAAGGTTCCCCAGCTCCTTTACTTTATCCCCTACCTAAACATCTCTATATAAATAACATAAGTAACAACAACTTCTCCTCCCTACAACAAACAAAAGGACAAAGAAGCAGAGAAGGGAACACCATGTAGCAGAGAAAATTCCAGCGTAACAGAGCTTAAAAGGTTGGGCAGTCATACGTTTATGTGTGTGGTGCAGACACAGCACACATGTAACATCACAGCTCTCTTAACTGTATCCACCCAAGGTGGTGAGCTGATGGATTTGTAGCTCCCAGTTGTGGGTTAAACTCTGTGGGTGAGGGAGGAGGAAGAGGAGTCAGTAGCAAGCTGACTATTGGTGAGTCTCTGAAGGGAAAAGGCAGTAAGAGCAGCAATCAGTACTTAATTGCAAATTGTCAGCAATGGGTAGCCCAGAGGCTCAGTGTGGTTCCTAGCAATATAGCTTTGTAAGACAGCACCTGTTCAGAAATACAACTGTCATATGTGAATGTCTGTGAACTTTCATTGCTGCTCTGGTACCCACCATCTCTCTTGGAAACAGGGTTATGTGCAATGGTTTAACCCTGGCCGGCAACCAAAAACCACACAGCCACTTGCTCACTCCTCACCCAGAGGGATGGGGAGGAGAATCAGAGAGAAGTGTAAAACTCTAGTGTTGAGACAAGAACAATTTAATAGGTAAAGCAAAAGCCGTCCACACAAGCAAAGCAAAGCAAGGAATCCGTTCACCACTCCCCATGGGCAGGCAGGTGTTCGGCCATCCCCAGGGAAGCAGGGCTCCGTCATGTAATGGTTACTTGCGAAGACAAATGCCATAATGTCGGATGTCCCTCCATTCCTTCTTCTTCCCCTAGTTTATGTACTCAGCATGACATCCTGTGGTCTGGAACACCTCTCTGGCTGGTTCAGGTGAGCTGCCCTGGCTGTGTCTCTTCCCAGTTTCCCGTGCCCCTCCAGCCCTCTCGCTGGCAGGGACTGAGAAACTGAAAAGTCTTTGGCTTAGTACAAACATCACCCAGCAACAGCTAAAAACATCAGTGTCCTGTCAACATTGTTCCCACACCAAATACAAACCACAGCACTGAACCAGCTACTAAGAAGAATTTTAACTATCTTAGCTGAAACCGGGACATTCTGTTAGAAGATGATGTTTTTCAATGAAGCCGTCTGGCAGGCAAGAACTAACCTTCTTATGTATCACTTGTTTGTGATGAAGTAAGTGAATCACCATGTCCGCATAGAAGGTGTCACACAAGGTGTTTGGCTTTAGATGCCACACTGATCACCAGGCAGTGCAGACTTCTACCCATTTTGACCATTCAATGAATAAATGTATAGTGTTAGCAATTGTATCCATCTTAAAGAGTTTATTTTCCCAGGAGTGTTCACACTGTGATGGAAAAGGATTCCATAGCCGTTTCATTGTAGGTATCAAATTGGGCTGCTGAATCATGCCTCCAAGATGGACTTGTTTAAGAATTTGAATCAAAATCAGGCAGATTTACTGATCTGCCTGAGCCAAGAAGATGCTCTATGACTTTTACAAAGTTTGCTCTGAGTCTGCCAAAATTAAGCCCAAAACAAAAACAAAGGGAATGAGCCATGGGGCAGTGTGAGTGGAGGAAGGTACTTTTGTGAATAGGTTTAAGGTTGAGTTTTCTATGTCTATCATATTAAGCAGTACAGCAGGGTACATTTGACCTCACCTGAGGAAAATGTAACTACATATCTAATTGCCATATTGTTATACTCATCTCTGCTTCCAGATAGGTGAGGGCCTTTGCTACATTGTAAGTGCTACAGTACTGCAGTATCATGCATTGCTAAATGTTGTGTAATACTTAGAAAATTGTGATGTCTGCAACAAATGATGCAAGGATTAAGATTGTAACTGTGTCACTTTCAGAAATACATTCTCAGGGAATAAAACTGAACCATATGTTGATGTTTTTCTCTTAACAATTTAGTCTGTGTTACAGGACCTTTCTGTCATAGAATATAGAGCCTAATATACTCTCCATATTAAAGTACTGGAGGCAAAACAAGAGACATTCCAATATTGACCAAATTTAGTAAAAATGACCTTGAATCAGTCTGAAATATTTTAAATCCATCAACCAGTCATGAAACATATGAATATAGAAATAGGTATAGCCATTGTCAGATCCCACTGCAAAGATAAATGAATGAATGATAAGCCTCATAAGAATATTAGATTATAACTAGTAAAAAGTGTTCAAAAGCCTTGAAACATCCATAACATGGAAAGAAAAGTGTCATTGGGAGAAAGGAAATTTGAGCAGCTACAAATCTGTATAATGTTTTTGGTCTGTAGCAGTCTTAATTACTCTAAGTTATATATTACCTTGTCACACCATACTTAGGGAATACGTTTTAAAAATATTGGGCTAAAAATTCCTTCTTAAATTATTTTAACACAGATCATTATGAAAGTTACAATTGCCCTGTTCACATGTTTGATCTCATGGAAAGTGTAATTTAAAACCCAGCTGCATTTTCACTCATTCTATTTATATTGAACTTACCATGATGGTGCCATTGCTACACCACTAAAATAAAATAAATTACTTGGGTAAAAATCCTTGTCTTTCTCATTTTTAGAAAAAATTATATGGTTCCTAATGAGCAAATTAAGTCGATAAGCACTGTGCAACACTTTGACAAATTCAATTATTATTAAAAGATAGCAAAAAACTTCTTTAGCGGTTAGGTAATTGTAGAAAGTAATTATTTTCCCAAGTTTCCCACTGTTCATTATATTAATATAATTTTTTTCAGACTTTTTTGCATGTGCTTTTAGTAAAAGGTATATCTGTAGTTGTACATCTGGTATAGTTCCAAACTGCCAGTTTTCAGGTATACTGAAGGAAAGGTTTGAGTCTTTTAACTCTTTTAAGTGACAGTTTTGTTTTCTGTTTTTAACAAGCTATCAATTTATTCATTGCTGGCAACCATGCACACACAAATTATTCCCTCTCCCTCTGGAAGCATTTTGTGATATCAGATCCAGTAGAAACTTTTTTTGCAGGAATATATATGAACAAGGACAAATCCCATATAAATAATAATAATATTTTTTTTAAATATATATTCCTACAGAGATAAACAATATGCCTAGGTAGCTAAACAAGTAAGATGTTTTTTGCTGTCCTGGAGAAATTTCAGTTCTACCACTGAAATGTCCAGCAGCATAAATGTCTTCTTCATTTTCTAAATTAGTCATGCACCTGATGTGCTCACATTAACAAGGCCAGTGTGCCTCTTAAAACCCATTAAGTATTAATATAAATCAACAAGGAATCAAAGTACACAAAAAGCTTTGCAAGCTGTTCTGCTGAAAGGAGCAGATTAAAAGTTAGAAGCAGAAGTAAACAGAAGAAAAAATAGCTGGAGTTAGCAACAGCCCCTGAGCCTTTTGTAAAGGATGGTTCAGATTCACTTGAGATGCTTCCTTGGTATTAACTGACTTTCTAATGAGTCATAGATATAGATAATATAGAATAATATAAAGCATTGTAACCATGGTAGGCTATAATTAGTGGTGGCACTGCCACAGACGAAAAAATAAAGCATCATGCTGGTAATTCAGTTAAAGACCCAGGCCAAAACACACACAGTAACTTTAACTGTGGGTGTGCTTACATGTGCTAATATGCCAAGGCTGCATGTGTATTTAGGACCCAGAAAGGGTATTACCTCACTATACATTTGAATGTATCTCTGGGGCAATGGAGTGGGAATGGATTAATTTATCCTTGGAATTCATGGAAGTAAACCCATTGTTTTTACCTTGTAGCTGTCCCAAAACCTTGGAAAAAGGTTTGGGAAAGGGCATCAGTAAAACCATTCCCTCTAGCAAAGGATGAACACTATCAAGTGGATGAGGCTTTGAGGATCAGGAAAATATTTTTTCAACCTAAGGCAAAGGTTGCCTTATGCCTGCTCTCCCAATATAGTCTGCAGAGTGATCAGACTGTCCATTTAGGATGAGGCACATCTTGCAAGATTGTATTGCAGCCAGATGAGCTTTGTGAGTTGATGTAGGAAATGGAAATAAGTCCAAACCCCTTCTTTCTGTGGCAGTGCCCTTTAGTAGAACTACAAAAATCTTGAATATTTGGGCTCATGAAAAACATTTTACTTCATAGATTATGGTTTAAAGATTCCCAAAAGTGGAGAATAACTCTTTTGAAACTGCAGCAAAATGCATTTAAGTGATTGGAATATGTTTACTTAGGAGACTTGTGGGAGAAAAAAGAAGTTTGAAAGACCAAGTTTATTAAATATGTATTTCTTGCTGCCAATATGTGTGTTTAACAGGTCTGACGAGAAAGTGAGACTGCACATCAAAAAGAAAGTGCGTTTTAAACACTAATCCTAGAGAAACAGGCGTAAGTGAGAAACACTTCTTGCATAACCCATAGTAAATCCTACATTTCAGTCTACAGACCAGAAGATGACAGGATTTTAAGTAATAACACAAACCAAACCTCCAGGTCTATGTTCAGAAAAAGCCTGGAAGTACTCTAGAACAGGGAAATACATTATCCTGTCATAGCAAACTGCTATGATTGCTGCCAAAGGATGTGCAGCCCATTCAGAGCTTCCTGTGCTCTGGCTTTGCTGGTAAAGGCACCGGTCAGGCCCTGCAGTTGGAGGCTGATGCACTTTAGGGAGCTGCTGTCAGAGGTTGCGTAGGGATGTAATTCAAATGCTTGCCCTTCCAGCAAAATATTTCAGTTTCAGATGTTTCATGTCCCCCTTTTTGGAGAAAAAACATAATTTCATGAGTTTTGCTTCACCTCAACAATCATAGTTGCAGTCAACAGGGCTCTTGAAAGGAAGAAAAAAAAAAAAAAAAGAGGGGAGAGGAGTAAGGAGAGAGTGAAGGAAAGAAAGGAGATACAAACTATGTTCAAATACTTACTGAACCTTAGATACTATTTCTACTCAATAGCTTTTCTCCAAGTGCTCTATTGAGTCTTATAAATTGTGTTCCCAGTAGTTTTGTCTTTCCTGAATGTGGCTGCATTGTGTTCCTAACAAAAACAAAAAAAACCCACACAAAATAATAAAATCCTATGCGTTTCTCAGTAAAGAACATGTCAAGTGTAATGAGAACAGTGGGTGACACATAGGACCTATCCACAGATCTTAAAGGAAAATTAGCAGAGCAGGTGATACTCATTTAGATATAAGAGGTTCACACAGCTATCATAAACTAAATAGCTGATTACTTTTTTTCAGTTTGAACCAGATGAAATACATTTGTTTATCCATCTGTGGAATCTTGAATTCTTTTCCAGCCAGTCTAACCATAATTTGCCTGGGCTATGTTACAAGCAGTCATGATTATTGTTAACTTCATCTGGACCTCTCAGGACTCCCAATGTGTGACATATCCATAAAAGATTCATGTTTTCAAACTTTTTTTTCTGGTTTCCTGGAGACTTGAAACAAATGCAGAAATTGCATCTTGCTTCAGAAATTTCTGAGTATACACCTCTCTCCTAATTGCACCTAGATGAAACTCCTCAGAAGACATCAGTATAAATGGAGTAGACCTGAAGTATGCCTTTTGAAGAAGAAATTAACTTGAAGCTCTTCTCTCTTGCCTTCTGAAGCAACATCAACATAACTTTCCACCCTCTAAGACAGGAGATGACTGGGTTACACTCTGGTCCTGGAAACCAATATAATTTGTGCACTAAAAATTAACAATTCTGGCAGATTTGAAGTCTTGAACATAAATGAATCAACCATCCTCAGCCTAATAGCCTCATTCAAAAAAGTTCTATGGCCTACAAATGTGGTTTTTAAAGCTTGATAAGTGATATTTTTATTTATTTTTTTGGCTAGTGCCATTTGTCTTCCAAAGAAGCTAACCCATTTTCTAACGTACTTTGTTACAGGACTGCTCTGAATGAGGGAGAAGGGACTTTTCAGTTGACGTAAATGCTCCTAATTTCACTGGAGTCAGCTTCTGAATGACTGCAATTACCTGTTTTAGCCAGGGCTTTTAGTGTAGCTTCATATTGATGGCAATCATGAATTATAATTTCTAATGGAACATATTTGAAGTGAAAGGAATTTGAATAATTGAAAAGATGAGCTGACATTGGCTTGTATTAAAAAAAGTAATCCTATAGAGTACTTCACTTAAAAATTTCCTAAAATGAACAACTTCATGATTTAAACTCAGATTGTTACAAACCCTTTGGTCGTCATTGTGTGAAAATATCCCCAAGCAGCAAAATAATCAGGCAGAACAATAAAAAGTAAACCACATGTAGATCATATTGGTTAAATAAAGCTCATCAAGTATGAGTTACTGTTAGCACCTGCAGTTGTTTTCTTTCATGAAAGAAAAAGGAAGCTTTTGAATGGGAGGACTGTTAACTGGAAAAAGAAATCTAGGATGATAGAGAACATGTGAAATTGGGATACAGCTGATAGTGTGATTGCATAAAATTACATACATCTGGAGAGGTTCCTAGCTTTGTATCATGACCAATTTCCATATAAGCTCACTTTGACATTTTAAGCTCATTTTAAAAAGACCCGTGCACTGATACAGCCCTTATACTGAGATGGGTGTTCTCCCTTTTTCCTTAGGCAAAATGAAACCCAAACCCCTCCAGTTTTAATGATTCTTCTGCTGACAAGACAGAAGTTCAATTGTGTTTACACAATTGACTAAGATCAATGAACCATCCCAGGAGATCTGATAGAATATACAGGGTAGATATTAAAGAGAGAAATCACATGTCTTAAATTACATGAGCTTTTTTTTCCAGATTTCATTTTCAATATGGTTTTATCAAAAATTTGTGCCTCAGCAATAACAAAATAGTGAAAAATATTTATTCATACAAATTTAACTATAGGAACACCTCAGTGTCCAGTTTTAAAATGGTAACAGTCAACAGCCAGCAATCAGATTTGTATTTTGTAGGCATGATACAATTTTTATGCAAGGATTAACTAACTAAAAATTAGTCATCAGCCTGTTCTTGAGGTATTTTTTATTTGACACATTAAATGATTTACAGAAAAGCTTCCTTATCCCAGGAGGTTTGTATGGGTACATTTTCAATTACTATTAAATCTCTTTTTTCATCTTTTCAACATTTTATCACAGCACATAACCATTACACGCTGTACTCATTTTTACATGTCCAGTTTTTCATAATTAATATGGTTCCCTTATGTCATGACCTTATTCTTTATCTAAGCCAAATGCTGGAAGGAAATTGTGGCCAAAGACAATCCAGCTCCCTAATTGAGAAGAATCTATATTTTACAGTCCAATGGATTCCCTTAATTAAGAGCAGTGAAAGCAGTGTGTGTTATTCTCTAATGTAGCTGATTTAGAATGGTTTAACAGACTAGCATTTAACTTTGAAGTCTTTTCTCTATTGATTAATACATACCAATAATTTTTATTCTCTTCAGCTGGCTGAGAGCATTTTTTTGTAAATCACTGCAAGTGTCATGCCTCATAATTCAGTGACATTTCTTGCACAAGTCAGTCATCCGGAGATTTCAATTTTATTTACTTACTAAATTAAATGATTTCTACAGTCAAGCATAACTGAACATGGAAAGAAGCATGGTTGCTTCCTATTTGGGAAACCAGACAAAGTGAGGACAAGCCTTATCAGAAGTGGTAAACTAGCTTTGTGCACTCAAGGGCAAGAAGCAGGTAAATGAAGGAAGGAAGGCTGTCTGTTGGTAAGCTGTTGAAGTGGGCTGCAAGACTGCAGGATGGAGACATTTCTTTAATCTGTGATGGATCTCGTCGTGTTCAACAGTTTCTGAATTTTCTAGGTTGGAATGCTATTTCCATGGGAACTTCTAACTAAGAATTTGGATTAGTCTGTCAAGTAAAGGACTGATTCAGAGGACCTGTCTAACAACACCAATGTATTTTGTAAACAATGTCCACTTCCTATAACGATTGCTGTATGGTTTTGTTTCCTATTCTTAAAATATGGGTTCAGAAAAAAAGCCCAAAAAATAAGTAGACATATTCTTGTTAAGTCTTTGCTTATTCTATTCGCTTGTGCCCTGAATGCACCTGGGAAGTTTAGAGGAAAGGCCTAACATGCTTTTGGAAACCTCATGTCTAATTTTTAAGCATGGGACCTAATATGCAAACTACAGTCACAGTACATAACAGTATCCATTCCCCTCAACAACAGATTAACAGTATCCATTCCCCTCAACAACAGATTTTGCCATTTACAGTGTTTTTTACATAGGTGGGTAAGTGATGTTATTTCATTGAATTCCTCTGAATGCAGTTTGTAATGGTTCTTTAACAGTATTAGATTAGGGAGGGAACAGGCAAAAACAAGTGATAGAGCAACTATGTTCTGAAATTACTCAACACAACACTCATATTCATAAAAAGTTCCTAGCTATATTTCTTAGCCTAATACAGGGCAGAGAGAGGAACTGGGTCACCTGAGACAGGGTTTTGACCTGTAGTTATCTTCTAGTATCTGATACCAAGAGTCAATCTGGAAGCATGCATAGACTAAGAAATTCCAGCTCTTTCTTTGTTCAGGCTAAGACATAAAACCTAAAAATAACCAATATCTACATCAATGCCATTTTGATACAAGCACACTGGTAAGGTCTATACATAAAAACATGTTTTCAAAGTGCCTTCACTTTCTTTTTTACTATAAATATGAAACTAAGTCAATATAGATTGTATAGAGAATGCTAGAGTCTCTTAAGGCCAAACTTCTAACTGGAGTACAAGACTGCAATAAACCTGTTGGCTGATCCTGGCTTGAGGTGTCACCTAGCTGACTTCCAAGAATGTCTTCAACTGTGTGGTGGTAGAAACCATCTATCATTTTACAGTTCAGAATTTTTCTAGCAAAAGTGTGTGTTTTTGCGTAAGAGGACTATAAGAATCACTCATACAGATTATGCTAGTGAACTGCTATGAGGAGAGGCAGCTTGGAACATACTGTTTTGTTGTCAGTGGTATGCATCATACTCCTGCAATGTTGCTTAAAAAGCCTTGTTTTATTTTGAGTTGTTGTTACAACCTATTGAACTCTAGCAGAAAAATAGATTATATTGACTCTGGATTGGAAAACTAAGTGAAACCAGATGTTGTCAGATTCATTTAAAATTCACTACTCACTACTGTTTGGGGGGTTCAACATAAGACTGGCTTTAAAGTTCAGATACTGATCTAAAAGTGCTGAAGTTATGTGCACTGCAGTCACAAGAGACACCGACTAAGAACATTTTCACTGCGCATCAGATCAAGTCACCAGTCATGTCTGAAGTCTTGTCAGTCTGAAGCTCCTGATAACTGACTGATAATGAATATGGATGTGCATCTGTTCTGACCCAATGCATCCTCACATCATACATATGTTTGATTTTTTTTATCATAGAGGATTTAAAGTGGATTTTATTGGCAAGGTAAGCTTTACTGAGACAGCAGTCTTCCAACCACAGTGATGAATCATTACATTATGAGCTCTGATCAATTACACTGAGTACAATACTCAGAACATGAAATAAAGATTTGGAACCAAAGCTTTATTCTATTTTTAACAACTTCCTCAACCCTAGAGGGCACTTTAAAGTTCCTTGGATAGCAGGTGACCATATTATTAGCCTTACCTCAAGGATGCATGGACAGGTTTATTTATCCAGACAAACTAATAATGCAGATTATAGTAATATATAAAGATAGAAAATAAAAGTTTTGTCCTCCAATGTCTAACACACAACAGCCTGGGTACAGAAAATAAGAGTCTTAGGTCTGTCTTCAAATGTCTGCTGCCACTGCTAGTGGAAGCACTGTTGAATTAAAATAACACTTCTGGAAGAACTACCTCAAGAAGTTATAGGAAAATGGAAAAAACCATGAAAATAAAAAAAAAAATGTGAATAAAATTACCCATCTGTACTGTCCAAAGGAAGATTGTGGTTTATGTAAGACTTAAGTAACAGTATTATGCTCCCATTCACATAAGTGCAGCCACAGATTTGACAGCTTGAGCTACAGCAGTGTACTGCAGGTTTTCATTCTTTTTTTGTTTGTTTGTTTAGAAGTCCATCCCCTCTTGATGATGCCTATGATATTGATAGTGACACACTGACAAAGGAAGGAAAACAAAAGCCTGATTTTCTAGCAAGCAGATCAAACTGTGTACCAGAACTTTAGATAGTGGCTTTACATTTTACCTTTTGGTCTCCTGCAATCAGTACTCTTACCTCACTGTGACTGCAGTCCTAGCACATCAGGTGCTCTGAGCAGGAAATTCAGCCATCAGATTCCTCTTTCTGTTTTACAAAAGGTCTGCTATCTGTTGTTTGCAGATACTTCCCAAGCTACCTGTTCTCCTTGGGCTTATGTTACTACTATGTAAGAGCCAGAGTATCTTGCACATACGGGTTATGGAATTGTGCCATTAAGGCCAGCAGTCTATTCTGGCTGCTTCCCTCTGAAGGGTTTTGGGATATGTTCACAACGCTGTATATCATTGCTTTAAATGCAATTAATACAGGAGACATAAAATTAGGAGATGCAAATAATGCAGACAAACTGAAGATACCTAAATGCTGAATACCTAAATGTTGGGGATCTTTACATCCTACTGCCTGTGAATATTTGTTGTATAATAGTCTATCTAGCAGGTGCTGTCCACAGGCTTAAAAGTAAACCCAGACCTTAGGTGAGCTATTTACATATTTTTTGTATATATGTGTTGAAAAACTATTAAAGAGGTGTTGTGTGGGGTTTTTCTCATTAACAAAAAGCTAAGGGTTATACATAGTGTACAAAAGAGCTATGTACCTCATGAGGGAAACTGCAGACAATGCAGACAAGGTGAAGAGTGCATGACACCTCATAGTGAAGTCCTACACTATATATTTTATGAGTGCCTGTAATAGAAACATATGGGGAATAAGATAGCACTTTTTATTGCCTTCAGAGAATCTCATCTGAATGAAACTAAGAACAACACAGGTTGTTTGGTTTTTTTTTTTAAACAGCCATTTAATGAACACAAAGAGTAACAACATCAAAGCTCTCCACCCATTACAATAACACTTTCAGAGTAGTTACATGTCCTGTCTAAGAAAGAACTGGAGACTAAAAGTTGTACATCTTTTAGTCTTCTTCCTGTTTGGAAGAATTAATTGCCTCCGAAATCTAGACTTAGAAGGGATACCTATATGAAATTTTCCCAACAGAACAGGAAGGAATATTCTTGGCTGTTAAAACTAAAACATTTTTCATTTATCTGAATGGAATCCCACTCTTCTGGACCAGCTCGTGATTTATAGCCATGGTACTTATGATTATTTTTTTTTTCAAGGAAAAAAACCCACAAATAAAATATTCCATATCATAGCAAGAGGTGTGAAATAGCAGAGATGTGGTATGGTATCCTTTAATTTATGTTGCTGAGCAAGGTTGTCAGAGCAAAAAGAAATTGCAACAGTGGCAACAAGACTAAAGTAGAACTGTACGGTGGAAACTTCTTCCATAAAGTGAGGCTGCCGTTAATATTTACTGTCAGTTTCCTGCTTGTGTTTTGTTAGCTGGCTATTACCAGCTATTCAAACACCCACTGACACTGAAACTACATCATGCTAGAGAGCTGGTGGGTGAGTTGCTAAAACCTTGCTTAGACTTACATGTCTGCAAAACCATGACCTATCTCCCAGTTGTTTTTTCTTCTTGGTTCTGAACATCTAAGCTTGTAGAAATCCTAGTATCATTATTTTGAAGAACCAAGATCCCAATATCGAATTTGCCAAACATACATCTTGACTTGGCTTCCTCATATATGCATTTCCCACCTTGGCTCACACACCGCTTAGTCTAGTTCATTAATTTAAAACATAGGTTATTTGTAAGCATAACAGAGATACAAGCTTGCATTTCACTGTTGTTTCTCTGACATTCACCTCTTCTTGTCCCCAGAAATTTTCCATTTATTGTCTGTTCCTGCCTACACATTATAGGCACCCAAGCAATATGCTGCATGAGTATCACATACACAAGAAATCACCCTACTACTGCAATTTACAATCAATAATGTCATGTCTACCTTGGATAAGTTCAGTACCAAAGAAAAATTGGATTTTAACTCTTTTGATCCAGTATATATGCTGCTGTAAAGTAGCATATCCTCTTAGCTTTCTGAATATTTTGCACAGGAATAGGCAACACACAACTCTTCTGTGTAGATTAAGGTGAGATGTCTTGCTAGAGAAGTATTGAATTAAGTGACCCAGGCAATTTTCTCTGGTATTTTGAAATCAGCCTTATGGTAATATCAAGGACAGACTGGGAGAGATTAGTCAGAGAGTAATGAATAAAGGAAAAATACATTCAAAAAACCTTCCCCGCTCCAGCTTTCTCTCTCCCTACCCTTAGATTCCCAAAGTAAATGTGCCACTTTTCATCCTAGAGGGATGTCTCCCTGATAAAAACATAGAATCACTGACAAAAATTGATTTAAGAGACCTCTGCAGATTATCTCATCCAAACTCCTTCTTGAAGCTAGCATAATTTCAATGTTAGGTCAAACTGCTTAGGCCCCTGCCCACAAGGGTTTCGAAACTGCTGTGATAGAGGTTACACAACTGATCTTGGCAACATGCTGCAGTACTTAGAAAACTACCTGAGTGTTTACTTTGCCTGAATAGCACACAAGATTTTAAATAATATTGATAGTCTCACTGTGGCTTTGACGAATAATGTAGGCAATCTGTCAGGAGAGACCATTACACTATTTATAATCCTTTTCTTCCTGGGACAATAGATCCTGTCTACCAAGCATGAATTTTCAGTAGATAGGGTTGTCATAAATGACAATGAATACCATGCTTCCAAGTGGTCTTGTAAATCTACAATTGTTCTTAATTTCCTGATAGCCTCGAGAGAGATCTTCAGCCTAAAGGTGTGCATTATGTATCCATCTCACATGCCACATCCATGCGGCTGTGCCATTTACATCTGGTCTCATGTTACTGTTTATACAAATCCCCAGAACTGCAAAATAACATGTTTTCCTCACACTAATCTGACTGAAATTAACTTTGACTGTCCTAAAATCAAAGGATCTAGTTCTACATCTGTATTTTCAAGGAAAAGCAATCAGAAGATTTGAGGAAAAAAATTAAAATCTTTATATTGCAACTATTCCAGTGTTACTTTGTATTGAACCCCAAAACAGTCAAACACACAGAATTATTAGAGTGGGTTTGTGTATCCTCTACATTTGAAAGGCCTATTACAAAACAGCAGCACAGAACTGCAGTTTCTGTCTCACTGAGCTTTACTTCAAGCAGGAATGGTCAGAAAACCCCCAAATTTCAGGGGAAAGCTATTATTATTTCACATTCTGGTCATTGGTAATGAAAAAAGGATCCAGAGGTCTTCACTGATGCTGTAAACTGCAAGATTAGTGACACCTTAGCAGGCTTACCACCTGCAGTGAGCTTGCTCTGAACTGTCCACTCAGAACTGTGATCAGTGTGGCTGAGGTATGAGAAGGGACAAAATTAAATGTAACACTTTTATTTCCCCACACAAACACCCTACCCCCTACCCCTCCCTCAAAAAAAAAAAAAAAAAAAAAAAGCTAATTTCCAACCTGTAGAACTTTGAATGGTTCAAATTTGTTTAGGTTTTGTTATCTTGGCCATAATGTACCATAGAATAAAGTATTTTCACAAAGAAGTCTGAAGATGGGAAACACATATATTACAATGTGAAAAAAAGGAATAAGGGAAAACGCATTTGTCAGGAGTGAGCAGTTAAGAACATTAGCAACAAAATGCAATAATTTGATTTCTATAAGAATAAAAATAGTTTGCTTCCTCTGAATGTGTGAGTTGGGCTTTCAATATTAGACACTGAAGTTCGTGATCAGTGCAGGATCCAAACTCATTAAAACATACCATAAAAACATACCATAATTACATTTGTTTTGGAAAATTACATGTACTTTTGGTTCTCAGCTAAATAAAACTCTGTAAGAGTTCCTTTAGTACCCTAAGCCGTTCTCACAAGGCTTACAATTATTGGCTTCTTTCAGAGATGGTCTTTAAAAGATATGTGTGTATATATAAAACAAGATTAACAAATAGGAAGAATTGTGCAATTTCTGATTTGTAATTATTTGTAATTACAGGTAATGTAATTTTGATGAGATACTTTCCATACAGCATGGATAATAGAAAAGAATAAGTGTGGGACATAGGAAAAAACCTTCTGAATAGATACTAGAAGCACTTTTCTTTTCTTATAGGTAAAGTGGAGAGGAAAACATTGCTACATTTAGCTGTAGAGACAAATGCAAAGAGGTAATTCCATAAGTAATTACAAAATATCTCATCTGTGCTAAAAAAACTGATGAAAAAATACTATTACACCAGCCAGATAAGGACTTCTGTTGCTTAAGATTAATTTCTTACAATTTTATTAAATTAGACTCGCTTCAGTAATCCACTTCTTATGTAATATTATACTTTACTTTTAAAGGGTAAAAACATCAGTTTATATCTCCAAAGAAACATAATTTAACCACTGAAACATGTGAGTTTAGAAATGCACTCACTGATCATATTAAGTAGCTCTCTCTTAATGTGCAGCTGTGTGCATCCTAACAATGTCAAATGATTTGTTTGGGGTTTTTTTGATAGCTGATTTAAAAGAACCTTTTTTCTTATTGAAATAAATAAATAAATAGATAAATAAATAAATAAATAAATAACTTGTCTTTGGTATGTCCCAAATGCATAGGCTCAGATTTTAAAAACTGCCTAAAAGGTACATAGGTCCAATTCCCAGCCAAATAAATTGGATTTGGAGTTTGAAGTACCCCAGTTTGAACTCCTTTCTGATTAAACCTTTTAAAGTCAGGCTTCTTAAAGTACTTTAATAAGAAACTAATATGAGATTTTATCAATAACGTGTTTTTGTAAAGTTCAGTAGACTAGCAGACTGCTTGTAACTCTGATTTGTTACTGCTTTGAATTCCTTTTGCAAATGGCAAAGAAATCAACCATAGTATTTATTAATATCCTAACCATGCTTATAAGATCTATTAGTATTTCACTAGCATTTCACATTCAACATTAGAAAGTGATAATGTCTGTGCTTTATCAAACTTATTCTTTACTTTAAGTCACTGGTGGACTTAAGACTACAATATATGTGTAAGCCTTCCTCATTTAAATATGTTATGCAGGTCCTTATGTCCTTTTTTGTTCTCTGAAAGCAGAGACAACCTTTGCTTCTATCATATAGTCAGGGAGGCCCTCTTGTTTCAACACAAATAAAACATTGAAGACTTTTTTGCTAAGGACATGTAAATATAACATTATTCTTCATGTACTGGAATCTTTTCCATTAGTCTAACTGCTGCTTCAATCTATACTGTCTCTACATCACTGCCAAAAAAATCATGTTCATCAAATGATCTTTGCTGTGACTGCATTTCTTAGCAAAGAAACCTCTAGATGTATAATGGTAGGAGTCTTGGTACCAGCATGTATTCTTTACAGATCATGGACAGGGAGGACAAACATTTCAGAGAAGAAAGATACTGCTGGTCTTGAAGTAGCTTCTACACTGCTACAGAAATTGATATAATGTTAGTAGAAATGTAATACTGATGTAGAAACTAATTTTGATGGAGAGGCAGTTTATGCAAAGCTCACCTTGCATTTACATCTGTCAAGCTGACAGCAGTTAGATGCTGAGTGTAACTGTACTCAAGAATACATGATATGAATATGAAAAGAAAGTTGTTTGAGTTGGAGTGGGTGCACTGAGATAGTAAAATGGTTTTCATTCCATGGTTTAATAATTCGATAGCATATAGCTTTCCACATAAGAGGATTTTGGAGAGATGGTTTATGTTATTGCTAAATGTTTAGAGGTTTTTTTCCTGAGACAAGACCTCTGGAAGCGGGGATTTTGCAGCTTTCCTCTCCTGTCCCCATCTCCCTGTCACTCTTTTCCCCACATCATCCTGCTAGGTCTGTTAACACAAACACTTGTACAATATACTGTGGATGCGGTTACTTTTTATTCCCCAGGGAAGGGGGAAAAAAAAAATAAAAGAAAGGAGAAGGGAGTTCATCAGATAAGATCATGTTCTCACGCTATTTGAGAACTAGTTATTGCAAAGAAACACTATCGCAACTGCAGACAAACACAGAGATTCCCAGAAGTGCTGCAGCATGAAAGTACCTGTCTGCCCTTAAACCCAGGCACAACCAGGAGTCTGACCCTTTTATTTAAGCTGCTAAATTTCAGTGAAGGTGTGTTGCTAGAGTGGGCAGCATGGTTATGCCTGGAGGTGCATGTTATTATTATTTTTTTTTTAATACCAGGGTTCAGGTTACTTTTTTGAAGGAAGGCTTGAGGCTGCTTAAGGGACATATTTCCCATAGGTGGTGGCAACTTTACGCAAAGCCAGACATAAAGACTGAGACTATAGGCTGGAGGGAACTGAACAGGGTTGACTACAACTTATGAAATTGCTCAGTTTTCTAAACTGAGACATGGGAGAGAGAATCAACCTGCTAGAACACAGTGATGTGGAGAAGGTTACATCTAGACTTGTTTGTTTCTATTCTGCTTCCTGTATTGGGTTTTCCTTTTCTCTTTTTAAAACAAACAACAGCCTTCCAGTTGTGTCTGCTTCTCAGTACTGTCTTGCAATCTTTTTCAAGGAGCTTCTTATGTAGGAAGGTCCAGGAGGGCCACCCCAGAGCTCTGGTTCACTGTTTCTTGAAACAAGAATCAGATGCGGGAGAAGAAATGAGAGCACTGCTCACCTTAGGAAGCTGCAGGTAGCTGATACTACTCAAAATTAGGGAAAAACTTGGAAGAAATCTGACTTAAGAGATCACCTGCTGAGCTATAGGAGAGCTATCATCTGCACTTGGGATTAGTCTTGAAAAGTAAAAACTCCAGCCAACAAAAGGCCTTTTAGAGAGAATATGCTTCTTGCCTGCATCAGCTTCAGATAGTTTCCTGTGAGAAACTATTTTCTTTCTATGGCTGTGGTATAGCTTTCCACATAAGGAAATTCCACAGAGGATTTCAGAGTGGTCGTTGGTGGTTTTGCTTGGGAATTAAACCCGACATCAACTAAACTGTACATTTCAGTATCTCCTCTTCACTGAAATGGCTCTTAGTTTATTTGATTTGGGCTACAACTGCACCCTAGAGACAAGAAATAAGTTGTCAGGAAAGATGAATGAGGAACTGAAGGGGGAAGGAGGGCACACATGAAGCTTCTGAGACTTTCTTGTGAAAATGCTGTTAGTACAAATAATGATCCCTGTGCATCTCCTGCAGACCAGCCACTTGTAATAGCCTGAGCAACAAACTGTCAGAGTGACTGCTGCTGAAAACTGGCAGTTTCATGGGGTCTAGGTTCTAGTTTGCTGATACAGCCCCTGGGTAGGAATGACTGTAGCAGTGATAACAGTTTCCCCAAAGACAACCTGCTCTGGTGAAGTTGCCCTGATCTGGTGTCCTTTCATTGTGGACCCCCTCTCCTCCCTCTCCTTGTGCCTTGCTTTAGCCCTTTCTTACCTCTTATTGAAGATTTCTGTGCTGAAAGGGGAGAGGTGTAGTGTCAGCATGGAGACAAAGGATTAGGAAGCTGGGGCACAAGTTCTCCCTTAGGTGAGGAGTCTTGTGTGTCAAAATAAGCAAACATTGGAAGATAAGAGTTAAACACATAAGACACTTAAATCCTTGGGATCTATGGCCTGCAGGTAGAAAAGTACTTCATAAAGGTCTCTTAATGATGAAAAAATATTTCTGTACTGCCATATTTCCCAAAAAGCATAGGGAAGTTTAGGGCATACATAAACCTATTTATCTTTCTCAATCTGGATCTGGGAGTCACTATGAAATAAATTCTCCCTGGTACAAATGTGGAGCTTCAGCAACCTTTACCAGTTTAAGCAGGCAGATGGTCTAGCCTGAGGCTCTTTCCTTACCATGTCTGCCATTTCTTCGACAGAGGTGAACTAAAACTCTCTTTCTGTGTTGTTTTCCTTTTAGGCCAGTAGTTCATTGCTCCTGGAGGGTTCAATTGGTTGTCTGTAGCTGTCCCATGTTTGTCATCAGACACTCAGTTTTCTGGCTACTTGTACTACAATGATCTGTCAAATAACATTATCATTCAGTGTACAAGGAGAAGGAACTGATGGTCAAAACCAAAGATCAGTGTTCTCAGTAGCAACTGAACCATGTCTTTATTTGAATATCTGAGATGCTACTGGGATTTATTAATTTTGAAAATTCATTGTAATTGGCTTTACCAGCCCAGACAGGGGCCACAAATGGCGTTTTTGTTGGGTTGTTGATATTCTGGGTTGGTGTCTGTTCAGCTTTGAATAGACAAGTTGGGAAGTTGTTCTCTGTTCTTCACAGCAAAGTAGCTTCAACTTCATGGGCAGAATCTCAGCCAAAGTTTTAGCCCTTTACTGGTGACTTCAGTCAAAATGTGCAAGAATGGCCCTCAACAGCACAAAGAGGATGAGTTTAAATAGAGTGGCAAAGATCTCATTTAATTGGGTGTGTGGGTGTGGGTGTGTGTGAATGAGAATACACAAAAGTGTTGTTGGTTCCTATTGTACAATCACATATTGAATTGTGTGTCCAGTTCTAGTCTTCCATCTCAGAAAAGGTACAGAAAACCTGTAAAATTTATGAAAAATCATAGCAAAGAATGTCAAGTGATGATTTCTGTTAAAGGAAACAGTAGATTAATCTCTTCAGCCTGGAGGAGGATCAGCTGATATGGGATATGTGAGGAGCTATCACGGAGAAGGTGAATGAGAAGGGTTGTTTACTATAATAATAATAAGAAGAACAAAAACAACACAGGAGACTCAAAACAAACCAAAGGACATATATAATCACTGTATAAGTAGCTAATTGGTAAATGTGGTTTGAGTCAAGGAGGTTTCTCATCAGCATGCAGATCCATTTTCTTTTTGAAATAAAACCAAAGCTGTTACACCTCTGTCTGTATTCCCTGCTTTTTTAGCCTGAACTGAACAGCAGATTTTCTTCTGATACCAATAGGGCCAGATTATAGTTTTGTATTCCTTAGATAAATTTCCAGGAATTATCTCAGTTCTGTTGATGCTAGCAGAAGTGTGCTAATTAACAGCAGCTGAGGAGTGGTGTCTCTGTTTTCTTGTTGTTAATTTTACTCTGATGTCTGGGTTGCCTTTGCTAATATGGCTGGTTGAACTCTGACATATTTCAATAAAGGTAAAAACTGAGTCTCAAACTCTCAAGTATTCATCGATATGAAATAACCTAGTCTTGATTAAAGTGTCACAAAATTGGATTTATCCAAGACACATGAGAAGTGGCCGTTGAATAATAAGCTCATCCTTTATTTTTCTTTAGATTTACTAGGACTTCTTTTTTTTTCATGATACAATGAGCTTTTCTGCACACTGCTAGAATGAAAGATCAAGTAGGTCAATGAATTAGATACTGGTCGAGAGTATATTTGTTTCTGAGAGTAGGTAATACAAAATTTTCATTTCAAACAATCAAGCCAGAGGTCTTTCATTGACGTAACTTGACTGAAAGTGGTTTAGGACAGAAGCTGTGCTTCCATTACCAGAGCAGAAATCTGCACTCAGCATAAATGATCAAATTTGGAGAAGTATATGATGGTATAGTTATACTGCCTCAGAAAATCTTCAATAGCTGTCCTCTCCATCTCATTACAACATTATAGCTTTGGTGTTATGGGGGCACTGATTTATATTCTTGGGGGAAGGCTGAAGCCAGAAACTCTGGCTAAATACATTTAACACAAGGCCTAAAAGGCATTATGAGAATGACCATTTCCTCCCGACTTAAAGAGAGATGTTATAACTCATGTCTTCTAGCTCACTGGTTTTTATGCAGCGATGTTCTATGTACCCTCCTTATTTCTAGGATTATCAGGTTTATTATTTCCTTATCTGGAAATACAGCATTTTTACTCCTTAGGTACTACATATATCTAAATTAATACCAATAATTCTTTCTGAAGTCTGCTATTAGTTTAGGCAGAGTAACGAGATAACCTTTGCTACTGAAAGAGTATAAACCAAGGGAAAGGGCCTTTGTAGTTGAAAAGACTCAGAAACTAACATATAGAACTAGATTTTCCAAAAACCTCAGCTGCTCTTTTTCCACATTTACTGCTTGTCAGCCTTACTGTCTCATGAATCTGGAAAGTGATGCACTCTATGTGTCTAGATAATACATTGTGCTGATAACAAAATTTTTCTTCCTTTCTCCCCTCCTTTCCCATCTTCTTCACCAGAGGGGATGAAATTCAAACGTGAATTGTGACTGACAGATTTTAGTAATATCACTTAATGTATAATAAAATACATAGGGAGAGATTAATTTACCTAATTTTATTGCCTACAAAAAAGGACAGATAGGTCTGAGCTGCTTACGCACATTCTCCTCACAGGCAGTGGAGAGCTAACTTTCAGAATCAGTTGAGGACTGGATGCAATTCATTTCATGCTGAAGTACAAGTCTGCATATGATCAGAAAATACCCTTTCCAAACTTTATGGTCCAGATCTCTATTGAGTCTGATTAGCTTGAATATAGGTACTTTGGGGCTAGATGACAACCAACTGTAGGCTCCATGGCATGGAAGGAGCATTGGAACCTGCCTGGACAGCAGTACTCAAAAAAAGAATGGCATCTCTGGAATGATCAAGAAGCTGTTTTTCCAGTATATGATTCCATGCAGGATCCTGTTTAACTGCTTTGGATCAACCACTGAAGAGGCATATCCTTTTCCATCGACTAGACAGTGACTCAAAGAAGGTGGGCTAAGATAGGTATCTGCAGGTAGACAGTTACATAAATCTTTATATGCTCATATTTCTCTCAGTGATATGTTACTCTCTTTAAAGAACAAGTGTTCACTTCAGTGTCAGTGCAAAACTGGTTTTAAAAAGGTCCCACCAAATATCCTTTATATGCTGCTTCCGGAAGACTATAATGTTGCCATAGTGCCATAATGCACCACAGCCCACAAAAAGGAATCTTGTCTGTCTCCACATATTATGTGATAGTAGTCCAAGGGCACTTGAGATGGACTCCTGCAGCATACTTTTCTAATAAAAACAGAACAGTCAATTAATGCTTGAAGTAATACAGTACCAAGTTCAGTTCTAAGCATATGTCTTCTGCTTTGTGTATGAAAAATATTTTTTCTTAGCTTTTCTTTTTCTGGAATTGTAGTGCAGAAACATATTAAAGAGGAGAGAGGCAAATTTTGAGTCTTTAGATCTAAGGTAAAGTTTTCAGCTGACAATGTCAGGCAGATCTTCAAACTAAACTTGAAGAAAACTTAGCCTGGCATCATCTTTCCAATTAGAACCACAGAGTCAACCACACACTGAAACCAACCTTATTCCTGGAGGAGAGGAAGATTCAGACATGAAATCATTTGGGGGTTTTACTTTTATGCTCTTCCCCAGGTGACAGAATAGGGAAAAGCAGACGAATTACTAATGAGGGTCCTGTTACTAATGTTCCTGTAAGATTGTGCATATAAAACTGTGCTTTGTGTGGCAAGAAGACAACATCAAAGTCATGAACAGTATTGAGTTGTCTGGGGCATGACGTATGCCTGCTGGATTAGTCTTGCAAGATAGCTGATGATATTGTGTGCTTGCTAAAACAAAAAAGCCAGCTGTCTGATCCCTACATATGTTTCTTCTCAGTATCAACATGGGATACAGAGGCCAGTGTCCACTTGAGGATCTTTCTTGAGTATCGGCCAGACTCTTAGTCTTTTAAATGGCTTCATATCCTTTTGTGTAGAAAAGGATATAATGAAAACTTAAGAATGAAGGATAACTACAGCTTGTTTTAAAAGTTTTGGAACCCTGTTATACTTCACAAAAACACTGAATGAGGTGTAATTCAACAGGCTTATCACTTCTGGTATATTTTGCTCTTGGCTTTAGTAGAGGTACTCAGGGTCTTGATCAGTTTCTAGGAGGTTTTGGTCAGAACTGTGCCTACACACCTTTTACTACTTCCTGTAATGGAGCAAAACTTTTGTCTACACAACTAATTCTCTTATCTTTCATGTTCTTTCAGTTCAGCTGACATGCTCTCTGAGCATTACCAACCCTACAGCCAATTTTGCTTAGTTTTTTAAAATGGGAAAGAATTGTGGAAGAATGTGTTAGATACTGCCTACAATGAACCACATTTCCATGATATATTACCTCTAAGCTGTTTCAGGTTGCAATTACCCCTGAGAAATCTTTCAGTGTTAAAGTCTAGTTGCTGAGAGAAACTACGGACTAAAAGTCCTGGAGCATCAACATAATTGTCTATAAATATATATACGCACACACAAACACACATATATACATGTATTTGAGGGAGGTTGTGGAGTTTCCCACCTTGAAGATATTCAAAAGCCATGTGGACATGGTTGTGGATGACTGGCTCTAGGTGTTTCTGCTTGAGCAGCAAGGTTGGAGCAAATGGGCTCCAGAGGTCCCTTCTAACCTTGACCATAGACAACAACATAGACAACGGTAGATAATGTGTATAGGAATGTATGACCCATCTGTGACTAAAAACCCCTTTAGAATGCACCAGATAGGAAATTTGAATTATAATGGTTATTCCAGCTAGAAAGCAAAGCCATAATGAGCTGCATTCAACTAGTAGATTTTGGCACCAGTTCAGAGTAATTTCATCCAATTATATTTAGATGAAGTTTTCTTTTTGAAATGCAGTGCTTAATCTAAACCAAAATTAGATTACCTATTTAAAACTGGCCATTTGTCTTTTAAATAGCTAGTAAGAGCAACACAGTTCAGTGGGCTGATTTTCTAATAGGCTTTTATGGAACAGAATTAATTTCTCACTGTTAGGGAATTTGAATTGAGATATGTCTTTCAGTGTCATGATGGTGGTGATGGCAGCCTCTAAGTGAACTAGTTGAATGTTTATACAGGAATAGCAGCTATATAAATAAAGCAAAACTTCAAAATCACTTCCCATCTGAATGTTCTGTGAGCTTGTGTTAGAAAGATTATGATAATGAGATCCTGTAGCTGGAGACAAACTTTATGAAATTCAGGTATAGATCTCTTAAGAATTCTTTTTGAACAGTTTCAGGCAAGTCTGGATTTAAGGTTCAAGCTGGGATCCGTCCCATGGAAGAAATATTGAATAGGCTATTTTACTGATGGATAACTTCTGCAGAAATAATAACCAAAATGGTGTGATATTGGGGTCAAGCTTGATTTTCTAAGTTTGGATCTTTGAAGAGAGAAGTATGCTACATCATAAAAGAAAGACGCTATCTGTTGTACAAAATGCTACTAATACAGCTGCAAAAACTACCTTGTAGTAAAATGAAGCTTTCAATTGCCATGATTAGGTGAGAGGAGAAATTGGTGAAAAATATTTTCAGAGTATTGAAGGGTTAGAATTATTGATGATTGTTTTCCAGGAGATACAAGAAACTTGACACATTTTTGGATGTGACTTTACAGAATATCTTTCTTATTCTTACTGATTCTCACTGAAGCCAACATATACAACATATAGGAGCAATCAATCTTTGTGGAAGCTGTTTTTTTTCCTCCTGTAGTACATTTCAAGCCCAGGGCCTCTGACTGTTATTTATAACGTAATTCAGAAAATTATTTTGTAAAGGACTCCTAATTAATTTATTTTTAAAAATATTAAATCTGAGGCTAATATTATGTAATCAGATTTTAGAACAATACCCCCACTCAGCACTTATATAGAGTACTAGTGTCTGAAATCAGATCTTCATAGCTTAAATATAATTCTCTAGGACCCTGATTCAGTGGTTTACCCTGTCAAGCAGTGACTTAACCAGCTGAAGAGCTTCAGACATATACGTATTCACAACCTGCTGAGTCCAATGAGCATAAGCAATCACTTAGAAGCTGAATTCTCAGTTGACTGTGTGTTTTAACACGTACTTGGAACTCGTTTCAGCAAAAAAGCATGAAACGGTAGTTTAGAGTCCTAAGATAATAGGTGAAGATCACCTGGGAATACAGATTAGAATTTTCTTAATTCACTGAAGTGCAAGTTAGAAATAATTCCATATCTAGTAATTTCAATTTCAATTACACATAAATAGCCTTCAAGAATGAAAAATTCTGCCTCTGAAATAGAATGCTTCATGTTACAGCACTAGCTGTAGTTTCACTGTGTACCATGTTTCTCTGGGTCTGTGAACACAAAGGGTTTAGCACTTTTCTTTTCCCAGATGAGGGGCAGGTTTCTGTCACTCTGATGTCTAGGTTATTCGCCATTCTTTGATCCCAGTTCTCCTTTTGTCAGCTCACAAGTCTTGCTGGGTTTCTGGCCTTTGTATATCTTCTCCCCTTGGAGAGGAAGAACAAGACAGTGATGGTTTACACCTTCTGCAGTGTTTCTATGATCTGGCAATTGGGTGTTAAAAGGCACAAATGTACATATAAGCAACCTGCCTAGCTCTCATACATAACCTGGTGTATACTCCGTATTAAATGAAATACAGGCTTTTCTGTTTAGCAAAGGAGCAGGACAGTAGCAGCATTCATTCCTCTAGCCAAAGCAAGCCCCAGTAACTGTCTGATACTCAATAATGTCACAGACTGAAATTGCATTTCATCCAGGGAAGTGCGGACAAGCTGTTGGGTCCTTAGATAGGCTTGTCATGCCACAGCAAAGCACTTGTTTGGTATGAAAGGAAAACACTGGCAGAAAGATTATGACTCAGCCGAAGGTTTATTAGGTGGATTTGCTGTTCCGGGGTGGTGGAGAGAAACCCTGTTTACTGCTCAGGCCTTTGGCTGGGTGGCCTTTGTGGACTTCCATAGACAATTTGGGGGGGAAGGAGGAGTAGCAAGTAGTTTGGTATAAAACCCACTGTGTTTGCTTTGTGATTTGATGTCGTGTTCCTCCTGTTTCTAACCTGGGATATTCTTGCTTTTAATAAGGTTAGTATAACATCCATTAAAACCTTCTTGCTCTTCTTCCATTTTGCTTGTCGTCTGGCTGGAACTCCTCTAGCTGGTCATTTCCTTGAAAGAAATTTCACATCTTAAATGGATTGCCATAGAGGAAGAAATACAAGATGCCATAATAAAAACTTCTTGAAAAACTTAAAGGAAAAGAAATTATTAGCATCAGGAAATAGGCTGCAGCAAAAGTCTTCTGACATCTTGTGAAAATCCAGGTATAGCCTCTGATATGGCTGCTAGTACAGTTTCTGGGCTTTTCACAGCATATTTTGATTATGTGTATGAACACGTACCTCACCGCCTAAAGCGAATCATAGAATCATAGAATCATAGACTCATAGAATGGTTTGGATTGGAAGGGACTTTTAAAGGTCTTCTACTTCTAAATCCCCTGTCATGGGCAGGGACACCTTCCACTGGACCAGGTTGCTCAAAGCCATGTCCAACCTGATCTTGAATGTTTTTAGGAGTGGGGCATCTACCACCTCTCTGGGCAACCTGTGCCAGTGTCTCACCAGCCTCACAGTAATTTCTTCCCAGTATCTAATCTAAATCTACACTCTTTTAGTTTAAAACCACTATCTCTTGTCCTATTGCTACAGGCCCTACTAAGAGTCTGTCCCCATCTTTCTTATAAGCTCCCTTTAAGTATTGAAAAGCCATTATAAGGTCTTCCTTCCAGGCTGAACACTGCCAACTCCCTCAGCCTGCCTTCATAGGAGAGGTGTTCCAGCCCTCTGATCATCCTTGTGGCCCTCCTCTGAACTCACTCCAACATATCTTTCTTATGTTGGGACCTCTAGAGCTGTACACAGTGCTTCAGGTAGGGTCATATGAGGCTGAGTAGAGGGGAAAGATCACCACCTTCAAATGCCTAAGACTGTTAACTGATGTCTTTTCTGATTCTTCCTTGCTTCTGTTGTATTTTGCTGTTTTTTTAGAAAAAAAGCTTTTGCAAAATAAGTTTCTTCTAAATGCTTGGAATGTGCTGTTGCCTATTTTTCTCCAAAACATTGATGTTCTTTTCAGTCTGAACTGAATCACACAAACAGCTTCACAGTTCTTTTTGTACTGGGATTGTTTTCAGGAAGGGATGCACATGATGGTGATGTGGCTTGAAGCAGCAAAGATCATCTTGCCTTCAGTACATACTGCATTTACAAGTGGAGAGCTCTGCCCCTGGCATTTGACTAATGGGTTTTCTTTATGTGTGAAAGAAGGTGCCAGTTTCTGTCCTCTCTTGTGCTCTGCAAGCTTAACTTTCCTTTGTGGATATCAGTGCATGAAGATGGTTGCATTCTCCTTGGCAACAGGTGGAGAGCAACCAGCATACAGATACAGCTGTACAGAGAAGATAATCAAATAAACATATTCAAATAAATTCTGTCTTAAAAAGCACTTAATGGTCTAATTCTCTGTACAAGGCTTCCTGTTAGCATTATATCTGCCATAAAAATCCTTCAGCAGGGGTTCTGTGGGCAAAACAGGAAGACGAATGTTGTGAAAGCTACATATTCAAATGTACTCTACTCTAGTTTGCATTCCAGGAACTTCATCCAGTTTCAGGTCAGTGAAAGAAGCTGTGCACCCTCTTGGCTTCTGTTTTGACTTTGATGATTTCTGGCTGGAAGGATGCTTTTGTTTATTTCGCCATTTAAAGTGTTTGTTCTCTTTGTTATTTTTTTGTGATGTTAATGCAGAAATAAACTTCTGATGTGCTCTGATTGAAGTTGTATGTGACTCAAAACCTTTTGCTGAGCATGTTCACACATCATGTTGTATATCTTTGATTTGGTTTATAATAAAAAATACTTCTACAGAAACCATTTCCAGATAGTCTGGATGACAGTGAAGTTATGTGCCCAGGAGGCCAGTCTCCCTTTTTCTCCATCTTCCCTCTTCCACCTCACCCCTCAAAACAGTAGACCCATCAAATGTCTGAAATTGAGGTGACAGACTCTTTGCTTGGATGTGTCCCATACTCAAGGCCTGAGAGGAAAGCAAATGTCTGGGATACATTAATGCTTATGCCAGACAAAACATCTTACAGCCCTGGAAAAAAGTAACCTGTCCGAGGCATTGGCTACATAAAAGTGCGTGACTGGAGCTCTGAACAATGCAACACTCTGTATTTGGAGGTACATTGCAGTGGTCAGTGTCCAGTGCTACAATTTACTCTCCTTAAGAGGAAGGGGGAAATAAGAGAGCACAACAATTGGAAGTTTACCTTTCTTTTTCCTTTTGCTGACCAAAGGAACAGTTCTGACCAGCAGGTAAAACACTGTTATTTTTCTGTTGAGATGACTCAGCAGTACCCACCAGATTTAACTGCATCTCTTTGACTTCCTGTTCAGAAAATTGTGAAGAGGAACTTGTCACTGATGCTGAAGGAGAGGACATCACTAACCTTACCCAAAGCTTTTAAAGTCTTTGTATGTTGAACTCCTTTTAACCAACTAGCCATCTAATGCTTCCAAACAAAGTGTTGACACTATTAATTAAGCGAAAGAGACAGCGAGCTGAGCTTCCTACACTGGGTAGAGATAACACCACCACTTCAACTTCATTCCTTTGATCCAGGCCACATAAACTTTTTCTCATGTTTGAAAAAATAGCAGAAATCATTGTGGTATAAAACTTGGTATAAGGTCTCTTGGGTGATACTAATTATTTTTAATGGGTTTGAACATTCCCCCGCCCCCCCCCCCCCCCCCTTTTTATTCCTAATGACAACAGGAATAGTCTTGCCTTTTCCCTTTCCCTTTCCTTTCCCTACCCTTCACTTGCCTTGTCTCCACCTCCCCTTCCCCTTCCCCTTCCCCTTCCCCTTCCCCTTCCCCTTCCCCTTCCCCTTCCCCTTCCCCTTCCCCTTCCCCTTCCCCTTCCCCTTCCCCTTCCCTTCCCCTTCCCCTTCCCCTTCCCCTTCCCCTCTCTTCCTTCTCTTTTTCTTTTCTTTTACTTTTTTAACTGTGGGAATAAAGGGCAAAAATTTTATTTGTACAGATTAACTATACCACTGTAACCTAAGGTGAACTTCTTCACAACAAAAGCCCATCACAGATTCTAGTGTCTTGAAGCTTTAGGAGGTTTGATATGTACATTTTTAATTATGTTGTAGAATAGTTTTACTTCTTAGAGACTTACATGTTGAGAAAAAAATAACATAAAATGAAGCATTGTTGAAAAAAAGGAGGAGGAAAGGAGAGACAAGCTGTCAATATTTTGAAAAACAAGCTGTTATAAATAGCAAGTCTGTCTGTAGTGATAGCAGTGTACTTATATCTTGCAGATGGGTATTTAATGCAGAAAGCTCTGTGCCTCCTTCCTCCTCCATGTTTTACTGCCCCCCACCCCCTTGTAGGAGCTAAAAAGCATTGAATGAAGGGACAGAAAATATTACTTTTGCCATGAACGTAAGGTTAAGGAATGGTAGTAGGAGAAAGCAGAGCATGCTGCAGCTTTTGGTTCCCCTTGTGGCCTGTGACTCCCTCTTACAGAAAGGCATTTTAATAGCACGGTAACATTTCAAGGACTGAAAATATAGATGTGATGATGATAATAAAAAACCCTTAGTGGCCAACTCTACCTGTAAGGAAGTTAAATTCCTTCTAGCACGTGTATGTAGCGAGTTATCATTAGTGCTTAAATTACAAAAATAAACAACATCCACCAGGAGACAAGAAGTTATTCCCAGTTTTGAGATGAAGGGAACTAGTCAAAGAGATAACATAACATTAATATTCATACTTAGGACTATGTGCCACCTTGTAGTCCACATTGCCTCTTGGATGCTTCTTTTGATGATTTACATGTTAAAGTCAAGAAATAGGACGCAGTGGAGGATTCACAGGGGCTTTAGAAACATGGAACTGTTTTTGTGCATTTAACAGAATGTCCATGCAGCTCACTGTCTGCTCAGTGTTTTATACACTGATGATTGCTAAGCCTGTTTAGCAATAGAAGACAAAAAAACCCCAACCACTCCCCGCCCAACAAAACAACAACAAAAAGCCCCACCCACCCCCATAAACAACCAACCAAACAAAAACAACCAACCAAACCTAAAAATCTTTTACTATTACTGAGAAGCTTCTGGCATGGGTTAGCAGTCCCATCGTTGTCCTCACCATCTCCTCCTCTACTATTTATTGTTTCAAAGAGCACGAATATAGGAAAGCAAAGTTACAGAGATTATTTTAATTGTGTTTTTATGGAAATGAACCAGCAGTCTATCTACCAGACCTTCAGACAGACGCTGCTGTGGGAATCCATGAGACAGTGCACTAGGAAGAGAGAATGGGCTGGAAAAGCCAAGATATTGCAAGGGAAACCATCAGTTTGCTGCAAAGATTTTAAGTACACAACCAATATTTCACGTTGAAAAATCTCTTGGCTGATTATTTTGAATTGTGAAGCAGAGGTGGCGTTACAGTAAGTGTATACAATGGGTCACTGTTACAGGATTACATCCACTTTGCATCCTCATAACAGGACTTCTGTTTTCAATTGCTCTAACTGTATTAGTCAGGAAGTCCAAGCATAATCAGGGAACTCATTATACTTGGGGCTGACTTGATTTTTAATCTGAGTTTCATAACTGTTCCTCAGTATGCTGATGTGTTTAATACTGACTGCTTCAAGCAGGCAGGTCTCAGGTGGGAGAGAGTAATTCCATTCGACTGTCCATGTCTGCTGGAGTTATTTCTATCTCTCTATTAAAAATGGTGATTTTCTCACTGCTGCTTTTCAAAGGGAGAAGTGTGTGACATGTGAATCAATTTGAATTAGGCCCAGGGGGTGCCTGCACAAAGGCATGGCTTTCACTTACTACAGTGTCACACAAATATAGCTTCGTTACAGCATATACTCACTTGGAGACAGAGAAGAACAAAATACGCTTGTTTGGCTCCAGGGAGTGCTAGACCACTCCTGAAACCAGCAGCATCAAAAGAATAGCATTTGCTTCTGTGGTCCTATGTATCATCTTGGCTGGTTTAGGGGAATATATGATTCAAGAGGCTTAAAGAAAAAGCCCATGATCCTGCATTTTCTGCACTTTTTTCCTCATTGCAATACTTTATTTCCCTCTACTGTAGAAGACTTGTGAGCTTCCTCACCCAGAAGACTAGAGTTTCATATGATTGTTACCTATGCAGCGTAAACAAAGTTGGTCTAGTTTTTACCTTTCCAGCTGCTGTCAGCGATCTATACTTTCAAGAAATTGCAGGTCTTCCTTTCGCTTTGCTTTCACTTAAAAGCAGATCATAGTCTGTTACCCTCTTTCCTCCACCATTTTAACCTTTTGTATCACTTCTTAATTCAAATACACAAGAGATTCTCAAGTTCACATGCTCTAGAATTTTTTTATGCAAACCTGCATCCCTTCCAGAAACACCAGCTGCCAGAGGCATACAAAGCAACTTAGCTGGAAAGAGGGAAATATTTGCTGTTATCTCATGATGTTGACTTATAAACTGTAAGATACTATATTGTCCAGCCAGCCTTTACTTACACTTTACTTTGGCTGCTTGATATCTGAACGAGGAAAGCAAAATACTGAAATAAAGCAGCTGTGTCAGATGTAGTTGTAAGTCTATGGTCCTCTGCTGCTATCCTGAATGGCTTGGCCTTTTCTAAATTAGAAGGTCCCTGAAGGAAATGAAGGATAAGAGGATGAGCAAATGGACTTTCCCCTCTGTAGAAGCTGATATGTATAAGCATCAGCAACAGTAAGGAAGAGAAATTACTTTCATAACTTCCTCTCATAATTAAATTGCTCAGCTATTTATAGATGTCCTTCCAGGGTCACCACCCTTTGGATCTGTCTGCTGCACTGATCTAGCCACCAGCAGATAGAGTTCATGCAGCCTGGTCTGTGGAGAAATTTGTGGAAAACACTACTGCTTGTCATGATTTCAGCTGATCTCCTCTGCTTAGTCCATCAGAGTAGTTCTCTGCACTCAGAGTAGCTCCAGGAGCTGAGTCTCCATGTTAGCAAAAGTCCACTCCTCAGCACTGACTTTTTTCCAGCCTCGAGTAAATTGTACCTTGTGCTTCATCCAAAGGAATAAATCCTGCTCCACCGAGTCCATGTGTTACCAGAGCTAAAGGCAAAAGAAAAACAGCTCTGATACCGTACGTTTGGAGAGCCTGTGCCAGGTGTGAGTGTCACCCCAATTCGTCCCCATGTATGGGGTCCTGACTGCCCAGAACAGACCCAGGAGCAGTGCAGGATGGCAGTGAAGCACATAAGTGGTTGTTCTCTCTGCAGTCCTACCTCACAGCTTGCCCAGCACCACAGAAACATACACCATTGCAAAAGGACATGGTGAAAAGTAGTCTGTTGTTTTCCAGGACAGCTTAAAGGACAAGACTCCTTCCTCCTCAGCCTGGAGGGCCACCATGGGACATGGCATTGTCACTGCAGCTGCAGCCCTCCTGTGAAGAGAACCAAGCACCGAGCAGCTCATCACTGGCAGTTGCTGACTACTGCAGATACTGAATAAAGAAAAACACCACCAGATGTACCTATGAAACATAACAGTTAAAGCGTCTGGAGGTTTTGCACTCTTCCTCTCTTTTCCCCTTTTCTCCCCTTCATTCAGCTGGTTTAATCAGACTCTATATTAGGAAGATATATTCCAGCCCACAGGACACAACTTTCATTGAGGGTTTTCATCTCACTCACTCTGTAAAACTATTCCTGCATTTTCAAGTAAATAAGAAACCCAGTGTCCCTGTCTCTGTTTCTATGTGCTCAGCATGCTTTTATTTTTTTACTCTTAAACTTTTTGTGCATTAGTTGAAGCCATAATGATGTCTCTTATGAAGGTGTCTGTAAGAATGAAAATGCTACAATGCTACAAGGGAAATGCATCCTTATTTTAATAATACCAGATGATGGAAGATTATAAATCACAGAAGGGATTTCTGACTCCACAGACTAGGAAAACAGTCTGCAGGATCAATGTGCACTATGAATGCAGCTGTGACCTCTAAAAGTAATTGCTGAATCCTGAAGAGCTGCTGCTGTGACAAGGTTTCTCTGTAAGGAGGCACAAGTTGGTGAAGCTCCTTCTGGGTTTTTAACCCTCACTTATAAATAACTCAGGAATAGCACCTAAAATGCTGGATTGAGCCTGGGAACTTCCTTCTTTTCAAGACAAATTTTTAAGTGTGAAAACACATCACTGAAAGTAATTAGCAGGTTTGGGTTGGTTTTTTTTGGTTTTGGTTTGTTTGGGGTTTTTTGTTGTTTTTTTTCTGAAAGATGCTGCGTTCCTTAACTGCTATGTGACAAATGCATGTCTCTTCATCTGTGTGTGAGACACTATACCTCACAAACTAGAGTGAAGGTTTGTGTCTGTATCTTTCTAGATCAAGGTCTTGAGTGTAACTTCTTGCAGACTGATTGCTTTGTGTCCTGAGTTAAAAAAGACAGCTGGTATTATCTCTTGTGTGTTTGAACTCTGAATTCTCAACGTAAAAACTATTTTTTGTGTCTTTGTAATGTATTTTGGCTTGCTTGGGTTTTCTGTGTGCTGATGTATCATAAATGGTAATAACTGGAGAACAAGGAGGAAAGTTTTTTGAGATGAAGTCCAGTTTACTTATTTCAACCTATGAGGCGTCTTCTTCATTGGAGCTTTTCAATCCTTGTAGACCAGAAGTAAATGGTAACTTCAGCTCACACAGGTGTTGTTTTTTGGAAGCAGCTGACTTGAGAACAGGAATATTTTTATAAAAGGACTTGTGCCTTAGACTAGATGTGCTGATAACAGTGAGGGAATCCACAATGGACTGTCTGAATCCATTGTGCTGCAGTGAAGGTTCATCACTGAGTTGTCAACTGCAACAGAGACTGTGTCCAGATAGATGGGATAATTCACAGTTGTTGTCTGATGTAATAACTCCTGTGCTGTATTCAGGTCACCTCAGATGCTCTTTTGAGGCTGAGACATTAGCAAAAGTAACAAAAGGTGTGAATGATGTCACCTGTATTAATAAAAAGCCTGTGTAAAATAGCTGGGAAGTTCTGGAAGAGTAACCAAACTGCAGCTTCATGAGTGTCTGTATTAATAGCAATAGTGTATTATGTTGTTTATTGATCAACAGCAAAACTTTTTCTAAAAACTTGTAATTTGCTATGAAGGGTATGAGACAAGTGGGAAGTCTGTTTTCCTAACTATGGGATGTATTGACAAAATGAGCACTGGTTTGGGATTTCTGTCTACATTTCCACTCCCCCCACCTATTTTTTATCCAGAACTTTGTGTATTATAGTTAAGTTTGAGGCCTGGTATTCTGACCTAATGATGAGGAAACTTGGCTGACTGATGTTCAGCCCTAAAATCTTGCTGTGAGGGGGCAGTAGTGTGAAGAGAAGTGCACTTATATGGGAATTGCCTTGAGTCAGACATAAATTAGGATCCTGGAATCAGTGTGAAAACTAGAAACACAAAAAAAATCTGCTATAAAAAGTGTAATTATGTTCTATTGAAAAAGCAGTACATTTTTATTGCATTGTTTATAAATAGAAGAGGCAAAGTAATCTAGCTAAAACCACCAGTGTTAAAGACATACTACGTTTTATACTGCATTCCCGTTCTCCCACCTTCCCATACACAAACACACACACAGAGAACTTGCGAGCAAGATGAAATTATCTGAATTTCCAAATAAACTTAAAGTCTCAGCTGGATATGCAGAAATCCTAGAGGATATGTAGTATGTGCTCCGCCTTGATCTAGAGGCTGATTCTTGCAAAAAGATTTGAAACTACTGGGCTAAACTCTACTGTCAAATATGGGTACCTAGTTATAAAGCATTTCATAGAAATATTCTGTTGTGCATGAAATAGTGGATCTTAATACAGTCTCCTGGAAGACGGTATTAGCTTCATGAGCTAAAGGGGTAGGTTTCACTTGCAACATTTAATCGTAATATAACTAGTAACCAATGGACTTGTAGTAATTTGTTTACCATATTCTCTTCATGTGGCTTAGAACAAAATAATTTGTCTGATACATATATTTCTACAAGAAGAGATCTGATTTTAAATGTTGGTGCTTAGGATGGATCTTGGGGATTTTCTATGTGAATATTATAAATATGCTTTTAAAATGCATCCAGATTTGAACTATGTACTTACTTTTTTTTAATCAGTACCACAGTTTATATCCCTCCACCTTCCCTTGCTCACTGTCCAAGAAAAAACTTACTGACACTTTCTTGCAGTTCTATAAGTGAATATACGCCCCCATTTCATATTAGCACTCATAGCAAATACTTGGCTAAGTAACATAAAATGGCTGGTTTATTTCTTTTTCATAGGTGGCTAAATGGCCTTCTCACTGGATATCTGGATGGCTTTCACATGTGTGATGTTAATCTACTGCAAATTATGTCTAAAAGACAAACTCTTCATCTGCAAAATATTCTGAGAACACTCCCTAGCTCTGCAACACTATCTGCTAAAACCCTTGTTAATGCCGTTTCTTCCAGTACCAGAAAAGTGATAATATTTTACAACCTAATTACTAGGGGTATGAACATTATATGAAATAATTGTATTCCATTGTATCCCTTATTGTATTCCATCCTTCCACCCTAGTGTTTTGATGTATTCATCATGAGGTGGTGCTCAAGTCCCAGATAATTCTCATTTGGTTCTCATGAATTTTTGGCTTGCTGCCTTGCAAGTTGGATCTGATTTGATGAGTATTGTAATCCCAGTTTTGTAGCACCTTTGTGCCTTAAAACCAGCCTTATTGATTGATGTATGGAGCAAAGAGGGTTCAAAGTGCTGAGTTCACTGGGCCGCCCATGGCTTCTACAGAAAATCTGGGCAGAATATGAAGCATACAACGCATTTTGGGTGCTGCTGAAAAGTATTAGCTGTTGTACCACATTGTCTACAGGCTGTATTTCCTAACAGTGTTGATAATGTGAGGAGCAAAGAAACTTTACAGTTTTATTTCTTTTTCCAAGATGGGGGCTTGTCTTTTTTTGAGAATTAGAGTTGTTTGGGTTTTTTGGGGGGGAAGCGGAAATGGTGGTTGTTTGCTTGTTTATCGGATTGTTTCAGTAAGGACAACATGTATCTTTAGACATAAACCCAAACTAACCAAAATAATCTTTCTTCATAACAGCAAAAGCCCACTGTGGGTATGGACTCTACCTAGTAAATAATTGTGGCACTCTAAGTTATCACATATAATTAACAAAGAATTACTTTTCTGCTGCTTCCATGCAATGCATGGAGGTTCTCCTCAAATAACCCACTGGTTATCCTTGGCATCCTGCTAGGAAGTGGAGCTTCAGGATTGCAACTCCAACCACCATTATCACATAGATTCTGTGTCCTGCAAAGTACCTTTATGTTGCATATTACACTTTAGTAGATGTTTAATGTGCAGATAGTGAGAGCAGTCTATTTTTAGTTTGGTTGTCAGCAAAAGCTTGCTTCAGCTGTCTACTTTGCCAAAACATTCTTCAGGCATACATGTGAATGTAGTACTAAATTATCTTCCTGTCCTGAACAGCTTGGAACTAGGTCCTGAACTATAGCTTTAGTATACCTCACATAAAATAAGAAATGTTTGGGATTTAGAGCTGCAGTGTATTTTTCTATTGTTAAGCCAACTACAAAAAATATTTTTAAATTCTTTGCCTAAAAAGTGTAACAGCACTGCAGAAGTATGGACAGTAGTTGCATAGAGTGCAGAAGTTTTATGCTACAAAAAGTAAAGCTCTTGACCATACTTGTACTTAAAGCATGGAGCAGTAGCTATAAAAAATTAGTGGTTTCTGGCCTGCAGTTCTGTGTGATAAAACAGGGATAATTGAGTCTTACAAGGCAAAGGCACATGGGATATCACAAAAGCACTTGGGACAGGGAGTCTGTGCACACAGGAGGCTCTTGATCCGTTGTTCCTGCTGAAGCAGTCAAAATCATAACACAGAGGCAGAAGCAATGGTCCTACATCTTGAATGATGTGTCAGCCCAGCATTGTGAGGGGAGATGTTTGTAGAGGTTTGTTACGAACAAAGGAAATCCACTTACCCTTTCCTTTTCCTTTTGTTTTAATCTGTGTTGTCAGGATCAAGGTGACACAGTGGGCTTCAGTGCTACTGGTTTTTATCTTCTGCATGATATACATCAAGCTGGGTACAAGCACGGGTATAGGTCTTACTTCAGATGGATCTCTTTACTTTTATGTTGCTGTTGGTGGGATAAGGTTCAAGCATGCTTTTGCCTTGACAGAATTATTTCAAGGCCCAGCAATTAGTGCCTCGTAACTGCATGGAATACCTTACCCATTCCAGAAAACACATGGGAAGAAGGGAAAATTGTGTAGCTGAAATTAAAGTACTGCTGTTCTTCAGGCCAAAGTGACTGCATTATGTGACAATGATTGATAGCTTCAGTAACATTTTTACAGCCTTATCATACAAAATGTGCTTTCTTCCCATTTTGCTTCCTTGGACTGGTGTAATAATTTTTCATTGAGAGGCCAGAGGAAAAGTACACAGAATATTTGTCAAATTCACCAGAACACTTCTTTCCAAATGAGCCTGTTCACAGTTTATCTGGGCTTTGCATCCCCTCTAAAAGTGATCCACTTAGAAAGGCCTTGAGAAGGATTTGAATTCATCTTTCTTTCACCTCAGCTTAAGCCTAGGCTTTTTAATTCCATTATATACCTTTGCCTGACAACAATGATAACTTTTGGGAACATAAAGTAGAGGTAGTAAACTTTTATGGATCTAATCAACATTTTCCTTTCCTTCCCCCACCCCCACCCCCCCCCAACCCCATCTCTTATGGGAGCCTGCAGGAGATTTAACAAATTTCAGAAGTGCAGGGAGTAAAGCTGATGTAAAAACATTTACTGCAGAAACAAGGTATGATCCATTAATTACCTGATGAATTATTGTAAGAAGCAGTTATTGGTTCATGGAAATAAATGCTACCCAACCAAAATGGGGAATAACTGACACCTTTCCCTGCATGGTTACAAATAATTTACTAAAGTGAAGGATAGAAAACAGAAAAGAAATTATATTTATTGACTGTAATGCTTAAATGAGACTCTGTGAAGGATGTTTCCTTCAGATTTCCTGCATAAATCATCATCACTGTAAGAGTTAGTGATTTTTAACAGTCTTCTCCCAAAAGCAGAAAAAGAAGACAGGGAGAAACTCTGGCAATAAAATACTTTTAGAACCAGAAGTAGTCATCTGATTAGCAAGGTCGTGGGGATGCTCTGTTAAGACTTCATTTGTACTGAAGGTAGTAATAAGTGTATGGGTTTTTCTGGCTTAGTCACAATGAAACTTCCCCACCACCTTAAAAGAGCAATTCGGTATAATATCAGTTGTATTTTGCTAGAAGGGCATGATTTCTAACATCTAGAATGCTAGCTGATGTTAAGAATGTTGAGGATGACTACCCACAAGGTGTTGGAGAAATGGCCACTGTGCCAATTACACCATTCTATTCTTATTATACAGCTCAGTTATGCCTGACACCAATTTGCTCCTTCCAAAACTAGCAGAAAGGAGTGTTTAGTAATGACAATCATTTGTCCATAGCAAAAGCAGGTGAGCACAGATCATATTGCTGCTTATAGAAATACATGCACATGTAGAAGATGCTTGTCTGATACTCGTCAAAGAATCATTAGTGTGAGGGATGGGGAATAACAACAAGGGTGCACTTCATTTTGCAGGTTCTAAGGACACCATCTATCACTGTTAGCACAGATAAAGTAGCATAGGAATGGCAGATTTAATCAGTAACATTCCTTTAATGGTCATAAAAATTATTTATTATATTTTACATAATTATAATGGATGTGTAACTTTAAAAATAACGGAAACCACAAACATAATTCATGTTCGAAGTAAGTAGGAGTCTTGGATGTGCCACTTCTCTGTGAAATCCTGCATTTAATTAAAATGTGGAATTTCAGACTCTGCAGGTGTTGGATTATTGTAAAGATAACGTTTCTCTTTATACACAATTAATGGTGATGAAATGACCAACGTTTGAACTTCTTTTAGCTCCTGTTAATGTTTGGAGTAGCATGTATGCACCAAATGAAGATGATGACTTTAAGTGTTTGTTCTCCAAGGATATCTCTAGGGAAATGTCTACTTCTGTAGCTGCTGTTAGTCTTTAAAAAATGACAGAATTAATTTGAGCGACAAGCACTACTGTTTCAGAATTTCTAAAAATGCATTTACATTGCAGGAATTGTTTCTAACACCGTCTGAAAGACAATAGATGTTAACTTTAAGTATTTCTCCAAGGACTTTCCCCCTACACCTATTCTTCTGACATATTGTAGGTCATTGTTTGCAACAGTATGCTGAATGTCAATTTATGACTTTTGTCATAACCCAATGACATCTAACAGCTACACACAGAAAGCCTCACCCTGGATGAGACACAGATTGAACTGCCCTCTACTCTGACTTGAAGCAGAGCTGTGTTTATGAGTTGTGTTTTTTTCTGGAAAACATTTATTTTCAAATGCTTGTGCTGCTCAGTACACTCCTGTTCTGACTGGCAGAAGGCATGTAAAATAAATACTAGAAAAATTATACTAGATTTATCTAGTTAAGAAAGCACTGCAATATCAATGAAATCACTTCAAGCAACATTCTTCAAGACTGTATGTCTTAATGCAGAATGGTCAAGGTCTACAAGAGACATCATGGCCAGCATGCTGGATTCCTATTACGATGTCACTACACAGCACAGGAAAGATTTAGAAATGTCTTAAATACGTTTGCCCCATGTTTCATCTCAAACAATATCTCACAGCCAAAAGATTTTTCATGTATCTTGTACAGAATCCCTTTCATAAGCAGTAGTTGTTCCATTTACATTGTGATGAAGTACTTTGAAGCAGCTTGTGTATTAATTTGGGTTCTGCTTCCATAGGTCAACTTATACTTACTGATATAAATAACACTAACAGAAGGAGATGGAGGCTACACAATAGATTTAACTTCTTTTATGAGACTGGAGATTGCCTAAATTCTACTTGTCTTTTTTACAACCACATTTTCAAACCCTGTAAGAAGCTGACTGCCCAAACACTCATATTTAGACTGGAATAAAATCACACAGAAATTTGATGTCCTTGTAGGGAAAGGCAGTTCTTTCGCTGAAATTTTTCAGTTAATTAACTGTAATAAGCAGTTGTCTGGAGTCATTCATCACAGTCAGTTAGAAATGTAGTCTTACAACACCTACGTAATGTAAATTTTTTAATTTTCCCTCTACTTTTGACTTGATCACCATTTGCTTGAATCTGAGCAGTGTTTGTTGATGGGATTTAAACAAGTCCCAGGAAACATTCTGCAGTGTTTCGTTAGCTGATGGCAACAAGAGTAGTGTAAATATGTCCACAGTAAACTTAGTTTCTTTTCTCTTTTTTTTTTTTGTTTTTAATTTTTATTTTGTTTTTTTAACTGGAAAGAATGAGCAGCACCCCATTTTTTCAAAAGTTACTCCAACATGGTTCTCAAATATTATTCCAGCCAAGGAAGGCACTAAGGAAAGTTCAGAATCACTAAGAACACTTAGAAATGCCTACTAAATCGAATCATTAGGTTATTTCCATAAACTGTAAATTCAAATATCTGAATTACAATAAAACAAGCTGGTTATTGTTCAGATTTTGAATGTTTGCTTTCCCATATGCTTAGCTTAAAGTTCAAAATTAAATACAGTCCTAAAACTAAAAGCTTTTTTTTTTTTTTCTAGTGGCAATACATTTCCAATAACAACAGATCCTTAAAAAAAAACAGAAAGAAAAAAACTACCTACAGTTGTCCTATCTGTGGCTTCTTTTCCTTTTTCCTTTTTTCTTTTTTTAAAATTCTTTTCTTTTTTTCCCCCCCCTTTTTTCTATGCACATTAGATCTTTTAATATCCTACAGGTAAAGAACATACCCAGGGTAATCTGAATTTTTAAAGCTGTCACAAGAAAATTTAAATAAAAGGAAATGTTAATTTACTTGGAAAGAAGATGTATCATAATGCTATTTTTTTGATAATATCAAAAACCTGCTGCAGGCTGGAGACTCTTATTTTGGCATTGAATGAATCCACATTATCAACATATGGCATTTGAACACATGGCAGTAATGTGACATAATTGTGAGTAAGTGGGAAGTTCAGGTTGCTTTAAGATGCATATTCACCTTCTTTAATGACACAACTGTTTTCAAGCCCCATTTTAGGAAATAGTGAACAACATTAAACACCATGGAATACTGTAGAAATCTAAAATATAATGGTTTCGCATTAGTAAGATGTTTCTACTGACAGTACAATCTAGGTACTGTTAACAAGATTGACAGGACAGCTGCAGAGTAGGACTGTGAGCATCACCTTAGAAGTCAAGTGATATAAGATATTGTCTTGCTTGTTCTAGTAAAGTGAAGATTCAGAGGTGATTTTGGTGCTTATTTGAGTTCTATCAGCATAGTAAATGTTAAAAGGGGAAAATTTGCTAAGTAAAGTTGGCCCAAAAGCTCATATATAAAAGTTGTCTATCAGTAAACAAACACTGGAGATTAGGCAAACATCCGTAAGTTGCCGTAGGGCAACCAGGTTCTGCAAAAGTATTCCCTTCAAAGCAAGAGCATGAAAATATTTCCACTATAAAACTCCACCTTAAGAAGGGACTTGTAAGGTAAATTACCATGGAGGAGACCGAACTTGATAACTAAATCAGTGTCTTCCACTGCTCCTGTAACTTATGGAAAGACCTCTATGAGCAAACTTAGGTTGAATCCTTGGGCTCATTCTTTGGTAATTTACACTAAGAAAACTTCTGAATCGTACAAATGGTTGAGCTCTGAGATGTGAATTTGATACTGAAATGTAGGCACTTAGATATGTTTTCAGAAATACTGATGAGTTTTTGGTGGCTGTTTACTGATCACTGCAATCATACATGCAATAATTAGGTCATTAGATACATAGGTAATGAAACTTAAATTAGATAATTAAACTTAACTGCCTATAATTCCATTCCAACACACATTATCATTCAGAAATAAATAAGCATTAAAGTGATGGATTAATTACAAAGATTTCATACCACAGGTGTTTAGCAGATTCACGTAAGATTTAAAGGAAAACATAAACTTCAATCTAGCATAATGTTAAAGTACTTTTGAAACAGACTGATCAGTTTTAAAACAATTACTCCCTTTTTAGAGTTAAATGTGTATGTGCTCCACTAAACCTCAGAAGAAGCAGGGACTTGTGGACCCACAATGTCAATTGAAACTATCTTGGAACTAGCCCCTGTGCCTATTCTATGCTTTTATTTCTTAACCTGCAACAGAAACAATTTCAGAACCCTGACTAACAGCAGTCTGAGTCAGAAACAAAATTAAATCTTGTAGTATAATGGAATGCTGATTAGAATTTCCTCTTCTTATGTTATTTTTATGTTTACTGTCTTGTAAAAGATAGTATATTCCTATTAATTTGCACTGAGAATTAGTCAGTCTGTTAAGTTCAGAGTTTTACATTTGTGCTGTGAAAGTTTACCACAAAATCTCAAGTAATGACAACAGAACAATTATTTAAAAAGGAGAAAAAAAATCAAAAATATCAAACCACTTCTGCCTTCATTAACAGTTTTTCTTCAGTTTTGGTTGTGGTTTTGTTTTTCTTTTTAAATTGGAAATTGTTTATGAGGCATCTGCTGATAACACTTGAGTACAAACTCTCTGCTATAATGTTACCTGTTTAAACCCCTGTCCATTAATTATTGATAAATAACAGAGACTTTCACTTATTTACACAAATCTGATACAAACAAGGTATTTAATCACTTTCCATAAGAAATAATGACTGTATAAATTGCCTATGTATTTGAGCTTAGATGGTGGTTGATAGATAGACCAATCAATCTTACATTCCCTATGGATTGCAGCAAGCTGTGTACAGGAGACTTTTTTCTTTATCTGTGGCCCTGACTGCAAACAATGAATTATATTATGTGCAAATGAATGGTAGAGTTGCACTTGATTGATGGAACAACGGGCTAATTTTAGTAGCAGTGGATTTGTGCCTTCTAAGTTCATGATACAGCACCTGCCGTTAAGGGGTGCTTTGTTTTTCATTCCCCTTGGAGAAGATCTAGATGTGGAATAGCAAACTGTTCATCAGATGTTCCTTTGTGGTCCAAAATCTGTGTAAAATTTTGAATATTTTGTAGACTCCTCCTGGGTATATGCTTTGAATGGACATCACTAAAAAAGCCCTTCTTTTTTTTTTCTCCCATTAATCATCATTGGTATGCAAAGATGCTGTAATATCTTAGCATCATATGATATCATACATCCTCTGTAATAAGCAAGGCTGCAATAGAATAGCTGTTGAGTAGTGAAGGTGGGACTAGTCAAGGTAGTCATCAGGGACCATACTTGCAACAACTGTGCAAAGACATTCAAATCAGTGGCTGTACAGTAATATATCCCGTAGAAGCCTGGTACTGGTTAAGATCCATTGCTACAGAAGGTCACCGTAGCTTTATGAAAACAAGCTAAAATGAATAGCAAGACATTTCATAAAGGAAAATAAGTGTCAGTACAGAAGTGCTAAGTACATTCTGTACAAGGAAAATCTGATCCAAGGAAGTTTTCGCATTATATTCTTGTTCCATGCTAAGTGAGAGCTTGTCATCTCAGAGCTAGACACTGGTGTTTCTTAGAAAGCTACCTCATTCTCAGTTTCACTATGAATTCCTTCTCATCTGCTTACTTTATGTCTTTATTCTTAACAACTTATTTCTCTAGCTCTGTATCGCTACTTGTACGTCAACAGAGCACGTTAGTCCTCAGCCCTATAATTTTCTATGTGCCTGTACCAATAACAATGTAAAGCTAGAGGCCTGTTTTGATGCTGATTATCCAGAGAAAGTGTGTAAGAATTTCAGAATGAAAATGTATCATGACTTGAAACAATGTGGTGCAAACTACTTGGTTTTCAAGCACGGTCATTAGCTGTGTAGGGCACTGAATGAAGCAGCATGTTTTGTTTCTTTGCAGATGTTTTCTTTAAAATGAGGTAGCTTATCTTTTGCACCAGAAATTCATCGTATTTTAAATTCCAGTTCTGAATCGTCACTGTTCACTGTTGAAAGAACAGCTAATTAATGTCTTGCATTATAAGGTGTTGTTCCACCTCCTTTATCTCCATTTCCATCTCCTGTAATGTCAGTGTCAAGTTATGCATACTTCTCTTTTGCTATATTTGATGTATGAAGATGGTTTTGTGTTTAATCAGCAAATGCTTAAAATACCAAGAGAACTCATCTGAATTACAAGTGCTGCAAATATTTGCAGGGTTTTTTTGTAATATTATTGTTCATGAGAAGATGCTTTGGTTTCTAACCCTAAACTGTATTATTACAAGAAAAGTAGCCCACTTAGAAAGATCAATATTTTCTGTGTTTTCTGACATGTTTTCCCACTAGGACAAAATGTACTCCAAAAGCTACAGCTAGTAAAAAAAAATGACAGCCCATCAGCTTAATGAAGCTAGTCTTTATTAACACAGTTTTTACACAACTTTATTCTTTTTCCCCCCTAGTACCTAATTTACATCACCTAAATCAAGAATAGTGCTGGGAACTACTCATAGTACTGCCTATATTTACCTTTATTTACTTACTATGAAGCTCAGATCACAGTCACAGAACCACAAAATCACAGAACGGTTGAGGTTGAAAGGAACCTCTGGCACTTATCTGATCCACCCCCACTGCTCAAGCAAAGTCACCTACAGTAGGCTGTCTAGGATGATGACCAGACAGCTTTTGAACATCTCCAAGGATGGAGACTCTACATCCTTTCTGGGCAACCTGTGCCGTGTTCAGTAAAAAAGTGTTTCCTGATATTGAAATGGATCCTTCTGTATTTCAGTTTGTGCCCAGCTCTTTCATTCACATGTTTCATACAATCTTCCATCAGAACAGGGAACAATCATTTGAAAAACAACAAAAACTTGGGTTTGAACACTGCAGTAAAACAGAGTAAAAGGAGAAATACTGACGTTACTGCTGATTTGGCTATTTTCTGCTGTGGTCCTCATCCTTATATATGCACATCCAAATCCAAAACAGGTCCTGGCTTACACTCCCTATTTCTGGAATCTGCAAACTCATCCAACTCTTTCCAAGTAGGCTAGAGCCTAGGAAAGTGAGAAATCCTTTTGTTCAGAGAACCTGAGAAACATAAATACCATGGGAATAGGAAATATGAGTGCACGACGAATTTATACTCTTTCTGTCTTCCCCCATGCCCACAAGTGTGCTGTTCGAATAACAGTAGACAATAGTTAAATTGCTTGGCTTTTCTTTTTTTTTTGCTCTTCAGTATTTAGGACTACAAAACAGATGTGTTTTGGGGCAAGTTCAGAGACTGTGCCATATGTTTTCTGAGAACGTCCATTTTTAAATATCTAAGAATTAGAAGTCCTGAAGTTGTACTTTGAAATGCCTTAAGGAAAGGCTGAGGTTTTACTTCAGCTGCTTTCTCTGTCTCCAGTCTGAGAAAAGTGAAAACAAAAACAACAAAAAAAAACCCGAAAAAAACCAAGAAGAACTGGTTACATGAAAGGGACTAGCAGAAGTTTTTCTTCTTTCTCAAAGGTGAACACAAATAATTGGCTCTGTTTCATTCTAATCATTAAACCCTGACCTCTGGACAGCCCAGCAGATCATGACAGACATTTTCTTGTTTTGCTTTGAAATGTTCTTATTTCTCAGTCAGACACTTGAGAAAATTATTCTGTTGTGCTTGTAAAAGCAGCAGTGTAACTGGACAGTCTTTTCCAGTCCATTTATCAAACTGCTTTTTGCTCTCCTTTTGAGGCTAGCTTCAAGCAATATTTAGTTCTGTGAATATGAGTAATACTCATGGGAATGAAGATCTTTGCATGAACAAAGCTGTGTGCTTGTTCTTATTTTAGTTCTTGTATGTGCTGTTCTGAACAGTAAGCCTTTTCTTCCAGAGGTCACCAAGATGAAGAAAGCTGAAATAAATAGCCATATGCATTGGAACAGCCTTTCACCCTAAGGTGCTAGAGTGATCAGAGGAGTGGAGCTGAATGCTAAGTATAGCTGTGGTTTCCTCACTAAGAGGAAAGGTTGTGATGAAAAAAAAACCCACCTTAAAAGTGCAGAAAATACAGCTATTAAGCCTACTGATGCCAGTCATATAACTTTGTAAGGCCTGTTTCTGAGGTGCTACTATTACAACTGCAGTACAAAAAAAAGGTAGGATTAGATACACATCTTTGACTTGGTCAGGTTGCAGCACAGTCCTGAGCCTTAAAATTGCTTCTAAGGCTGCAATGATTCACACCACAAAAACAGAGAGCTACCCCTGGGGAACTGCAAGCTTTTTAAAACCGCACTATTGCTTTTACTTGTACAACACTTCATATATCATGGTTGAAACCTTTGAGGTAGCCAAGGGTCTTTCATGGCAGTAGAAGTCTAAATTTGAAGGGATTGGTGAACCGTTTCCTTTCTTAAGTTGCTTTCCCTCCCCCAAAGTCTGACTGTTCACATCAAAGTAGTTGGAATGGTTTCTACTATGAAAGCACTTGGACTTTCCTGTTAATGCTGCAGCTTATGCTCCATTCAGGGCTTTAGTATAAGCTTGAAGAAGACGTTATTTTCCTGACTTACAGTATGTTCATCTTGGGTTCTTGTTTACAGTAACTATGTATAGAAATGGATTAATAATCTGCAGCCCATCTAGCTTTCTCTTTTCACTTCTAGTATCATTAGCATGCAGTTTACATATACAAAGTCTGACTGATAGTTCGGAGTATGTAGGTTTGAAAGTTATCTGACAGTTGAGAGAGGAGGGGCACCTCACTCTCTTCTGTAAGTGATTCTTAACTGACAGTAAACTTGTGCAATGTTGATGTTTACAATTTCTGTGCTGCAGAGGGAAAGATCAGTTCACCAGCTTCATTCTTCCAGTACATATGGCTATACAGTGGGATGAAGAAAGGTATGATTGTATGTGACTGATGAGCAAAAGCTAGAGAAATTGTTAGCTGACATTTAAGAAAGCCAAAAATTCCCTAAGTCCTCATTGTAAGTGTACATCCTGCAGACAAGTGGAGGGTTAACTTTACTTTCACCAACACAAGTTTTATGAAGTGAGACAAAGGCAGTTGCGTGACCTTCATGCCTTCAGATGACTTTTTCATTCTTTTTCTGTGGATGCCAAATACTTTTCAAATTCTGGCAAATATTTTTGCCAGAATTAGTATATTTTCCTCCTTAAAAATCTTTCCCTGAAAAAAACACCTCATCCAACCTTTTTGTCTCCTCATGGGTCAATGGACCAACAGGAACTAATTTTTAAAAAGTAAAGGAGGCAGAATTCTGTTCCTGTTTCAGCTGACTTTCCACTTCTTCCTTTTATATGCATAACAGTTTGTAACAGATGTGAGTCATTGTTTCTTTGATGAACTTGGCTGATAGTACAAGCCAGAGAAGGTCTAGGTCTGCTATAGCTTAGGCAGGATCTGCAACATCATTGCAAGAGAGTGAACTTTGTTGAACTGACGGTCCTTTTGCCAAGAAGTGGGTTATATGGACCTTATCTTTTCTGGTACACTAGAATCCAGTTTAATCTTTCCCTGTTGAGTGGTGCTTTCCAGTACACTGTAGTCAGCTACAGTAACCAGACAGAGAGAAGCCAGTGCCGTTTTCTCAGCTCTCGTTCTTTTTCTTTCTATCTGTAGCTGGACAGCCTTAAACATCTTTGATTTTAAGAATTATCTAAGAAGAAGAATCTGTAGTCTGTAGAGTCAGAAAGAGCTGGGAGAGTATTTTTATCTCTTACAGATTGTATTTCGCTTCATCTGTGCATCATTGTTAAGGATAAACCACCTTTGGCTACCAAACTGTAACTACCCAAGTGCTTTGAATCAGTGAGCAAGTGCTGTGGTGGGGTAGGGTATTAAAGGAAATTTTGCAGTAGCATAGACTTCCAGCTATGCTTCTGTCTCTGAATATCTGTGCTGGTTCATGTTATAGGAAATGGGGTGAACCAGATCTCGTTTCAGTCAACTGTTTAAAATATGCTATGCTGGAACTCTGATTCTATGAAAAAGAAAGGTTTTCTAAAGGTTTGAGCAGAAACCTCATGAAAAGAGGGTAAAAAGCTGCCATCTGTCAGTTTTCTTCATTCTCGCTCTTTTTTCACTTTCCTGCAAATGCTGATGTATGGGTATTGCAGCTAATTAAGAACACCCAGCTTCTTAAACAGAAAGCATCTTGTTATCAGTTGAACCAGTGTTGCCTATCTCCTTTTTCATAATGTAGCTGGTATTAGAACTTCCAAGCAACTTATTCAAGGCAAAAAGACTAATCGAGAAAGACACAAATATTCTTAAGCCAGCTTGATACCAACGACTATTAACTAAAATAAATAGACCTTTCATTATCTAAAACCTAACTGTGTGAGCTTGAGTGCCAGCTTTGAAAAGATTTCTGCCATTGTACGGAAATATTTCATAATAATTTCTTTTCTTTGCTTGCTTCTCTCTCCATCTCTTTGCTTTTACTCATTCAGTGGATTATCAAAGTCCTAATGAAGCAGTAATAATTCTAAGATTTTTGTAATGAACCGCATGAGGAAAGCAATTAAAATGTTTTAACTTCTGCTGATTTTAATTCATCCAATGCCTGACATGAAATCTGAAGTTGGAGTCCGCTCAAGATCATGAGGAAAATGATTGCTTTTAAGGTACTATTGTACAAAATCAGTGAGTGTTTAGTAGAACAAAGTCATTTCTTAGAAGAAAACTGAATATTTTGAATAGAGAATTTGTGAAATGTTCTGTAAGTCTGATAAATAGTGTCTTCAGAGGCTGTTTTCTAACATTGAGAATTAGGTAACTCAGAAGATAAAGTCTGATTTGTTTTGTATTTGTTTTATCTGTGGATGAGCACAGAAGAATGTTTTGTATTTTGTATTTCTATTTTTAATTTGTTTTGTATTTGTAATTTGCTTTTACAGTATCAAATATCTTTTTGGCAACTGTTCAGCACAAACGATTTGACCTTCTCCCATACTCATATACATGAAAACCTTCTGTCAGCTGTGTTTTCTGTATTTTGGCTGAGGTCTCAAGGTGTCAGTCTTTGGCATAACTGGTTGACCTGTACCTTGTGCATAGAGGAGTTGCGTGTCTGAGTGTAAATTGACCACAAAGGATAGTCATTTCCTGGGTGGATGGTTTCAGACACCTTTAATAATTACTGAACAGGGTTGGGGAATAAGCAGCAAGTTTCTTTCTTTCTTTCCTTTGTTTTCCTATCCCCAAATTTCATATCAACTCTTCCAGCCAGTGATAACTCAGAACTACAAAATCATAGAAAGGTTGAGGTTAGAAGAAATATCTGGAGGTCATCAGCTCCATCCCTCCCTTTTGCTCAAGCAAGGAAGCCTAGTCTGTTGCCCAGCACCACATCCAGCTAACTTTTGAAACTTCCAAGGATGAAGAATTTAAATCCTCTCTAGGCAATCTGTTGCAGGGCTCAATCACCCTCAAAGTAAAAAAGGGTTTCCTGATGTTCAGATAGAACGTCCTGTTTTTCAGTTTGTGCCCATTGCTTATTGTCCTGTCATAGGCACCACTGAAGAGTTCTGTCTTCCTTGCACCCTTCTTTCAGGCATTTGTATACATTGATCAGATATTCCCTTAGCCTTCTCTTCTCTAGGCCAAACAGCTGTAATGCAGCCCAGGACACTGTTAACCTTCTTTGCAGCAGGGGCACCTTCCTGGGTCATGTTCAGCTTGGTGTCTGTCAGCATCCCCAGGTCCTTTTCTGCAAAGCTGCTTTCCAGCCAAGTGACCCTAACATTTATTGGTGCCTGAGGTTGCTCCTCCCCTGGTACAAGACTTTGCAGCTTCACTTGTCGAACTACCTCAGGGCTGACTTTTCATGAAGAAGTTTGGAAACAGTCATGATGTTGAAGTCTGATTGTAATAGAAGTTTCTTGTCTCTTACTCAGAATTAAGTTTTGAAGTGCCATGTTTTTGTGCTGCTTCATTGTCTAAAATTCAACTCTTTTTCCAACAGAGCTTGCTAGAGAAATCTAGCCCTGTGGAACAGCCATTAGAAATAGTTGTCTGCAGAAATTTTATGCTATTTTTTTTTTTATGCTAGATTTTTCTTTGTGTGGAAAGCCAACATAATTTCTCTACTTTAAACCTAAAAATAATGAAATTGCTTTCTTTCCTTCTAACGAGTTAAAAGCCTGATGCAGCTGTAAAGATGAAGTGTTGCCTGCCAGCCAAACATTAACAAGAATGATGCTTTATAAAAAGTGGAAGCTCTAATAACAGTCTTTTATGCAAGTAAGTGATTGCATCTCATGGTTGCCTGAAGGCAAAGCAGAAGAGAGGAAAATGTTAGCACAGAATTCTAAAAAAAATAGAGGAAAAAAATATTTTTACCTTTGTGAGGGACATTTACCAATAAACTGGAAGACAGTGTGATATTTATAGTGCTGACATATCGGGGCAGAAGTTGTGATTCTGGTGAACTTTTTGTAAGGTGCTCTGTATGCTGTGTAGTCATGTTTGTTCCATCCAGGAAGATGTGTACATCTGATTTTCTAAAAACTAAGTACATCTTTTACTTAGATTGTACCACCTTTGCACTGTGTTTAGGGAATTATTTGCATTCGTCAGGTCTCAAAACAATGTTCTCATGTTCATGCTCATACAGCTGTCAGTGGTTTCCATGGATTTCCTTTGTTTGGAGGAGGTATTCTCCTATAAAGAAATGCAAAGGTAATGGATAATAAAAACTGTTACTGTCTCTGACTCTGCAGCTTGGCTGTATCTCATGGCAGATACTAAGAACTGAGATTTGTGCCCAATCTCTGTTAATCAAAACAATCATGGATGATCTTGCAATATTTTGCAGACAGTGGCCATAAAGACTATCTGCAATGAGCTGAACAAAGTAGTTGCAGGAAAAACTTGTCAGATAAAATACAGTGTAGACAAAAGTAAAGCAATGTAACTGTGAGAAGAACAATCCTGATGTCACCTCCAGAGGGATGGGTTATTACGGTTGTTGAAGAATGAGGTCTTGGAGGTATGACAGCTGCTGGCACAAAATGACTGTGCTCAGTAACCATTAAGAAGTGTATTGATTAGAAGTTAAAAGGAGAGAGAGAATGAAATCATGCTGCTATTTAAATCTCCCATATGCCCAGATCTTGAATACTTCAAGACACTGCACCTCAAAAAGGATATATTATAAACAGAAAAAGACTAAGAGATTGGCAACAATCATAATCAAAAGTATAGAGCAATTAAGTAGTTAGGACTATACACGCTGTAGAAGGTAGCAGAAAATGGATGTCTGTTATAGACAGTAGTCTACAGACAACAGGGCCTGTGCCCCTCTCACTGGAGAGAGGCGTCTGCATGGAAATAGTGAAACTGAGCTCAGAAGAAGGGTAAGGAGAAGTGGTTTAGTGTTTGTCTTTGTTCCTCACTACACAAATCTGTTTTATATGGCAGTAAATTAAATTTATGCTCCCCTAGCTAAGTCTGCTTTGCCCACAACAGTAACTGGTAAGCAATGTCCCTGGTTTTACGTTGATGCATGAGCTGTATAACACCTTTTTATCCCTATATTCTCTCCCTATCCTGCTGAGCATGGGGAGTCTGTGACTGGGTGGCTGGAAGTCTGGCCATCATCTGGTCAACCCACCACAGGTAGATATGCCATTTTATTTGTTGTATCAGCACCATTTAAGAAATCATGGTGTTATGTATGAAAAGGGAAGATATGTCTCTATTATACATCTGCTGCTGACCAATGTCAGGGATAAGAGTATCTCTGTCGGATCTTGTCCTCTTAAAATCAATTATCTTAATACAAAACATTTTTGTAACTGCATATCCTGAAATCCTGTGGGAAAAAATTGTTTGTAAGCAAGGGTCTTGTTTTCATCCATAAACAGCTTTCAAAACTTATTTAAACTTCCTGCATGCTAGACAAAAAGCAAAAAATACTGCAAATAAAAAACAGATCCTTTATTTTTCAATACTTAAAATGCTTTTTTATGCTCCATCTAGCTTTTCCAGTAGTTTACACACTTTGCTAAACAATGTGCTCAAAGCAGATTTTCAAGAGGGCTATTTAAAAAAATTCTCATGCATAATCTTAGTCTTGTGAAAATATGATTATCGTTCGGTATTGTTAATGAGTAAAGAATTCAGGCCTCCCTTCAGAACAGAAGAATTATACATTATACATTCACCATCATATAAATGAAGCAATGTAACACAGCTGAGTTGGTTTTGTGAAATAGCTGATCTAAAAGGCCTTAAGCAAATCAATATTTATATTTTTATCCTTTAATTATAAAGAATAAACCACAAAAAGCAATGCATAAATAATATTATAAACTTTAATTTGGAATCATTTGTGAATGAGCTGATAGTCTGGGCTAATGGCTAATAAAACCAATGGGACCCATCCTGTATATTGCTATTTGTATCTACTTGAAAACATGGAATTATTTTTCTTTTCTTAATGGATCCCTCTTCTGGGAAGAACTGCATAGAAAATTCCTAAAAAACCTGAAGTTTTCTTCATTTTCAGGTAATATGACTGAAAACAGAAATGTATTTTTCATTCTACCATTAAAATTACATATAAGAAAAATAGGAGGCAATTGTGGAAGGCCAGGTAATACATGTAAGGTTATCTACCAGGCCAGTGGAGGAGTTCAGAACAGAAAGTGTTCCTCTGGCATCCCAGTCCAGTGGTCCATCCATTTCTATATGATATCTACTTTTACTTCAGTGCAATTCCATTGACTGGTCCACTTAAGTTAAGCTATTCAAGGAACACACAAAATCTTTTGCTGCTTCAAGTGTCCCATCATAGCTTTTTATGCATTTCAGAGCCTTCCAGAATTGTATAGCAGTTGCAGTGGGTTCAGGTTGGGGAAGAACCCTACCACTGAGGTAATCTGGTTTGGAAGAGGTCTTTTACAGTTAAAATTATCCACAAAATAAAGATCATACCCTAACTGCCATGGTACTTTGAGTAAAGCTTTGTACATGGACATGCTTATAAAGAAAGCTGCAAACAACTGACATCACTTTCCAGTGGAAACTCTAATGGAACTACTTCAAAGGAATATACTAGTTTCATTGCATTTGTTGGAGGAAATGGAATGCTGTGTTAGTATTGTTGTTTTATACTAGCTCTTTCCACATGTTATATACAAAGATAGTATGTATTCCAGCTGGTGTCTGAAACTTAAGTGAAAAGAAAAGCCCAGGAGAAGAGCTCTCTGTTAGCATCTCATGAAAAGACAATTAAAGAGATTCATAAATTAAACATAATTAATGTCTGCATCAGCCATATTTGTGTGCATCCCTTTCACACATCTTTAACATGTGAAAATGATTCCCCAGTTTCACACAGGACAAGAGTGACCTCATTCTAATCAGTAGCTTGCAATAACGGGTGCATTGATTTCCAACAAGATAAAAAAGTTTCTACATAGGTTCTGGATGTTGTATGTGTTCTTCTTAATGAGCAGACATAACTTTGGAAATAAAATTCCCTGCAGTAGACACTTGACTGGGGCACTTGAACAGTGTGCCTAGGAAGGTGGGAAGTGGAGCTCAGTGAGACTAGCCAACAGGAGGAGATGGTGGGCAAGCTGACCCATCTTCAGCTTAGATGAGAGCTTTCCACTTGCAGGATGTATAGCACACCCTTTGGACACAGTAAATCATAACTGTGAATGACATCTTGTTACAGAAGTAGGAAGCTACCCACAACCTCCTTGCATTGCCCTCAGAAGTCTGACTGAAACTTGAAAAAGCTCTATTTCAGACTTGAGAGAGCAGTAATTCGTTACTGTACATGTTTATTCTCTTGTAGTTTTTGCTTTTCCTTATTGTTGTAGTGCAAGGGTGTTTACCTATTTGATTAATTGTTTGAAGTTGCAAGGATTAACTGATAGTGTACCAGATGAGTTGGTGTTGTGATTTAACCCTGGCCGGCAACCAAGGACCACACAGCTGCTTCCTCACTCCCCCTTACCCAGAAAAATGGGGAGGAGAATTGGAAAGGAATGTAAAACTCAAGGGTTGAGATAAGAACAATCTAATAATTTAAACAGAATAAAGAGGTAAGAACAACAATAATAACAATAACAATTATAATAATAACAAAATGGAAAGGTGGGGAAAGAAGGGTAAAGCAAAAGCTGTGTGTGCAAGCAAAGCAAGGAATCCGTTCACCACTGCCCATGGGCAGGCAGGTGTTCGGCCATCCCCAGGGAAGCAGGGCTCTGTCACATAACGGTTACTTGGGAAGACAAATGCCATAATGCCAAATGTCCCCCCCTTCCTTCTTCTTCCCCCAGTTTATACACACAGCATGACATCATATGGTATGGAATATCCCTTTGGCTAGCTTGGGTCACCTGTCCTGGCTGTGTCCCCTCCCAATTTCCGGTGCCCCCCCAGACCTCTTGCTGGCAGGGCACAAGGAACCGAAAAGTCCTTGACTTAGTATAAGCATCACCCAGCAACAACTAAAACCATCAGTGTGCTGTCAGCATTGTTCACACATCAGAGCCAAAACACAGCACTGCACCAACTACTAAGAAGAAAGTTAACTCCACCCAAGCTGAAAACAGGACAGTTGGTTTAGTTCAGTTTTCCTCTGCTTCTTGCCAGGATGCTGCTGCCTGTGGTTGTCTTCACAGTCACCATCTTGCTCCCATCACTGCCTCACTGCCAAAAAAACTCCCTCCAGAAAGAAGAGTATATAAATAAACACACACATTTAAATACAGGTAAGTCTCCTATCCTTGAATATGTATTGATACTTAGTGTATGCAGAGCTAAAGTCAAAATGTCTTGAATATAAAAAGATTAATTTAAAAAGTTTCTACAACTTCTGCTCTTTTAACTTTTGCAATAGCTGAAATAACTGAGTTTCCCATAAGGTCAAAGTTCTGTACAAGACTACTCTTTAGAGGGTGCAGTAATGGGCATATGTCAGATAACATGAATTTAAATGGAGTATCATGAGGAAAAAAATACTCCAAATCCAACCTAAGATACTCTCCTGAGGCTTTCCTATAACTATTCCTCTAGTTAGTTGGCATAACTTTTTGCACACACTGCTGTTTAGTTATTAATTTTTGAGGCTTCTCTGTTTTTCTGGATAATTAATATGAGTGGAAAACTTCTTAAGGTGTACCTAATAAACATTAAACAGTTGTGAGGAGCTGCAGCCATAAATGACACAGGAGTAACATACTTGTATGAGACTCACGTATCCTAAGATACCTCCTCTCTGGGAGATGGATAACAGTGGAAACTCACATGAGCTTGGAGTTTTCTCCTGGATCCTTGACAAGTACAAAACAGCACTGCTCTAAACTACTGTCAGATTATTTGGCTCAAAGAAACTCAAGTAACCACCTAATCACAAGGTCTAACAGAGTGGATTAGGTCTCTAAGCTTTGTAAACAATACGTCAGGAAAAATGAAGCATCTCAGAGCAATCCCAGAAAATGTTTCAGGCCCCCATCAGGCAAAGCCCTGAACTGACCCTACGGCTGACCCTGCTTTGAACAAGAGGCTTTGACCAATCTCAGTGATGCTGTGGTAAGACCATGATTATTGCTAGGTCATACTGCTTTTATGTGGAGAAAAACTTCATGGATTATTTGAAATGTTTTGAAGTTAGGACTCTGCACCACTAGGGGGATTTGAACACTTACGTGCTTTGACAATACTAAAAGTTTTTTTCTTAACACTAAAAAATTGGATCCTAAGTGAAAGTAACTGCATTTGAAAATGTTACACGTCTTGTATTAGGCATGCATCATCAAAGAAAAGTTGAAAACCTGTCTCATTTTCAAAGTCTGCTCAGGACATCTTAAAAGCTAAGAAGCTTCCAGAACTTGACTACTTTAATGAAGTTACAGATATAGCAGTATTTATTTACCTTTAATATTCTAGTACATGAATCAGTTGCAGTTCTTAATGTATGTCACCTGACATGTCCCCTGCAGGTAGTAAGCTGCATTTTCACAAATGACAAACAGGTCCAGCAGTTTAGCTGGGGTCATTGTGGGCCAGGATCTGAATTCAGGTTTGAGGTCCTAAGTTATTTCCCTGGTCACTCAATAATCCTCTATCCTGAGACAGTAAGTAATTTAGCTTAGTTAAGTCATTAGCAAATGTATTAACCTACTAAATCAACTGTATGAGCTAGACATCAGGAGAGACTTTATTACAATCCCAGTAAAATAAGATATAACTCAAATATAATGCATTATTTGGAAGAGGTTGTTTATATACTGAACAAGTATGACAAACTCTATTCAGTTTGTTTTTTTTTTAGTCTGTACCTATCAACATAATTTGATGCATGTTTCCCAAAGGAATTTAAAATGTCAGAGTACAAGAAGAGAGATTATTTTAAGTGTAATAAGGCTGGAGGCTGCAACAAGCACCATCCATCACTGTCGTATAGAGAAGGTAGTATGATGTGAAGATCTGCAGTTATCTGAAGCTGACTTCCCAGCCACTTGTGTTCACTCTGCTTGGTTTTATGTGCTTTCAGAAGAGGTTATCTGATTTTGGCAGATCTTCCTCTCTGTTCTTTTAACCTACATCTGACCAGTGAAATTTTAGCATAGCAGGAGGTCCTCTGCAAGAGTATGCATGAAATGAGTAAGCATTCTTACAGCAGTAGTTTGGAGAATCTTTAATGTTGTTTTCTGCACATTAATTTATGAAAAGAAAAGCAGCAGGAGCAGCAAACAGGTACCTTCAAAAAACAGCCACTGTGCTATGTTGGTAACCAGCCTCCCTTTCAGTTGGAAGTGTACCTAGATAAATTTGGCCATTTAGAAGGCAGTAGAATGAAAATTCAGTTTACTTACATTTTAATGTGACCATGACTAGCATTTCCCAAAAGTTAGTGACAGGATTGGAGGAGTTTGTGTTCCTTTGCCAGCGGCAGCTTTTAAAAGTTATATGCAGGCATATCCTCTGTTTCACCTAGAGATTAAGATTTTTTATTAATCTTAACAAATAACTTAGAAAACACAGCCAAATATGTGCTAAGTGGTGACCTTACTACAGACTAATTCCTGCCCCTATATAAAAGGAAGGAGACCCTTCTTTAATTGATAGTAAAGCAGAACTAAGTCCTATTCTGTAGCATAAGCTGCTCAAGTGGGCAGGATGTAATACCAATGTATTATTTAGAGCTTAAAACAGATGCCACATAAACTTGACATTTAAAGAAGCTAACTTTCACTTATACTTTAATTTTCCTCTCCCCATAGTGCTGTGTAGAGGACTTTTGCTTTGTAGAGCAGTTAGATACTGTAGTAGTGAGGCTGAACTATGCTTCAGTGGCATCTACAGACTGTACACTGTTTTTAAATTCTTGCTCTGCTTGCTTGTTGGCTACATGTATCTTAGTTGCTACTGCTGACATGCATAAACAGAAAGCTCCTTCCTGTGAATTCGAGAAGGCCATCGCCTTCCCTCTCACGCAGCCCCATACTCTTGTTCCTGTTAGACCAGCTGGGGGCTTTTCTCTAAAACTGTTTTTTCTGTTGTGCCAAGGGGAAAGAAAATTCCATGTCTTTCCAATTTAGAGTCAAGCCTTTGCTTTCCAGCTGCTGCACCTGTCGTATATTTCTGCTTCTGGTGCTCAGCTATTTAAAACTAACCTGTCTATAGATTTCAGTTGAATAGCTAATTAATTGTAATCATTATAGGATGAGATTTGAAGAATTGTCTTTTCTACCTTTCAGAGATGAAAGTTCACTACCAAAGTAACAGGGTATTACCAGTCTTCTGTGCTGCAGTGCAGGAACATAACGATGAGGAAGGAATATATTATGAATATGTTTATCTTTTAACAGTATTGTGCTAAAAACCTCATATGAGTGGAAGTAAAACTGTTTTAAGGAGAAAATTCTCCCACCTTATTCTCTCTTTTTTTTTTCCCTCTTTGTAAACAGAGGTCAAAAATCACTTCAGTTAATTTTGCATCCTAAAAAGAAGAAAAAATACAGAGTTGAAATCAGGATGTGGAGTATAGGTTTTTATCAAGTTAAAAAAAAAAAGAAAAAAGAAAGGATATTTTCTTTTCTCATGCGACATAAATATATCACAGGGCAGAATGCTTACCCTTCCTTATACAGTTCCACTAAGTTATGGAAGAGATTTCTTCCCTCAGTAGCTCTTTCATTGTTCCACAGTCTCCCACACTGAGGCTGGCAACCACTGATGATCCCTTTCCACTCTTGCTTTGTCTTCCCAACTCAGGAGAATTACTAGGCTGATCCCCATGTTCGATGTCTATTCTTGATTGTTGGTGAAGGGAAAAAAGTGGATGTCAGGAGCGCAAGAGAAAGTTTGAAAGGTAAGGAAACAAAGGGACAAGTGACTCTGTAACATTATACTTGTAACCAGTGTGGGTACAGACTACCACACGAAGTTGAAGCATATGGTTTTGTTGTATTCCTTACGACTGACATGGAAAGCCACTTACAAGTACAGAAACGTATTTCACTACCTATTTGGCACACTATGCATCAAGGCTGTTTGCTTTTTTTTTTTTTTTTTTTTTTTTTTTTAATTCAGTGTTTAGAAAAAGGAAATCTATCTTCCAATTGTTTTGCTTCCCTAGATACTAGATTTGGATACAGTTTCCCTCACAACTTTTAAAAATCTTTTTTTACATTTCAGAATGTAAATACCTCTAATGTTGAAAAAAAAAAAGGTTGTGTTGCTGAAGTCTCGGCTGAATAGCAGACTCTAAAGAACACTGGCTCTTCATTTGCTGGTGTAAGGACTCCCAGATTGCTGTAGCCTGGCTAATAATTATATTAATGGGAGCTCAAATGACCATCAGGGTTTTTTGAAAACTCCCATTAATTTCCTGCTCAGGAAAGAGCTTTCTTGGATGAAACTTCATTTATCACTGCTATTGACTTATTACCTTCAGTGGCATAATAAGCTCCCTCTTATATGAGACCAGGGGGAAGGAATAAATTTGCTGGAGGTTGCAACACAGGCCAATAGCTTACTTGAGTCAGGGGCCTGTTAACTGCAGGCTGCATTTGCCCCTTGAAATAGTCTGGGGTGGTTTCCCCTGCTCTTCTGAAGAAGTAGATTGTGATGTGCCTCTTGGATTCATGCACAGTGCCCTTTGCCCTGCCTTGGTCATGTTTCCAAAGTGTGGCAGTGGTCTGTGTGCGGAGGGAAGTGGAGCATACCATGCCTCATTTGCTCAGAAGAGGCAGGAAAGCGGGGAGAGGCTGTTCGTCCTCCACCTTTTTTCTTTTTTTTTCCTCCTTTTTAAATGGCTCCTTTTAATGTGGCATAAGTGGTTAGAATAAAAAGAGATTTATTCTAATTACATTGAAAACATATGTATGTAGCACTATTATCCTTTCCCTGATGGCATGAGAGCACTAGAGCCTTCAGATACAGATAAAACTTGTGCTCAGAATCTGATAGAAGTCCTCCCTGTGCTGCGAGTGCATCATAAGCAAAGCTGTTAGCTAATTGCCACCACCAATATGTTCCTTCTTCCATAAGGCACCACAGCAGCTGTGCCTTAGGACTACAAAGCACTTTATATGATGAGGCTTTTGGTATCTTAAATTTTCTGCTTAGGAACCTCCTTCAGTTTAAACTATCCCAGACAAGAGTCGTCTCTAGGAGGTGATATGAGTTGTCATGGCTGAGAGGACTGTTTTGTTCAGTACGGTGGTACTGAACACCTTTAACTGGTGTGGGGTAAGTGGGTTTGTGTGAGTGGGTGTTTGTTGCTGTTGTTATTTCAAAGAAAAAGAAATGCAAACCAACTTATTTTCCTTCATATCTTGAAAGCAGACAAAATTTGCCTTTTGGATTCTTCCTTCAAAAATACAGTCTCTGAGGGCACAAGTAATTCAGACTAGCATACTGTCCTGGTTTCAGCTGGGATGGAGCTATCTTCTTAGGAGCTAGTACAGTGCTGTGTTTTGGTTTTTGATGAGAGAACAATTTTGATAAAGCACTGGGTTTAGTTGCTGCTAAGTAATGTTTATACTAAGTCAAGGACTTTTCAGTTTCTCAGGCCCTGTTAGTGAAAAGGCTGGAAGGGCATGAGGAATTGGGAGGGGACAAAGCCAGGTCAGCTGACCTGAACTAGCCAAAGGGGTAATCCATACCATAGGACATCATGTCTAGTATATACACCCGGTGGGTTGGCCAGGGAGGGTGGATTATTGCTTGGGGACTGGCTGGGCATCAGGTGGTGAGCAGTTGCATCATGCATCACATGGTCCTTTCTTCCTTTCCCTCTGGATTTTATTCTTTCCCTCCCCTTTTTCATCATAACTGTTATTGTCATCATTGTTATTATTGTTCTTTCATTTTTATTCTATTTCAGTTTATTAAATCGTTCTTATCTCAACCCTTGAGTTTTACATTCCTTTCCAGCTCTCTTCCCCATCCCTCTGGGTGAGGGGGGAGTAAGCAAGTAGCTGCATGGTGTTTGGTTGCCCTGGGAATAAACCACTACACATAACTACTAGTATTCTGAACCCAAAGAGTAAGGTGTATATATACATTACTTAAGTTTGTACTAAGGAGTTCTGTTTCTGTTAAGTGGTATTAATCTTTTCTTGCTGACAGGACTAGGGCTGTAGATCTCAGTCATATCACCTGCAGAATAAAGAGAGTAAGAAGAAATCATAATAATAATAATACAGCTCATGCTAGGTCTGGCTGGTGGGGGAAGAGAGGAAAAAAAATACAGATTAGAGGAAGAATTATGCCTGTTTGAAACCATGTGCTAATACATGAATGGCAGCAGGACAGAAATGCCCATAATAGTGCTTCCCCTGAAATCATTGTGGAGGACTTCTGATTCAGGCATCATGGCAGCCTGCCTCCACATTTTGGGAAGCCTCCTCTGCCAGCTGTGGTGGTGAGAAAACTATCTAATTGTGGGGTAGATGTTTCCTCAGGTGCGTTCATGTTTGTGAGTAGCTCTTCTGGGAGCTCCCAGTAGGTTGCTTTCTCTGGGAAACTGCTTCAGCCCAGACACAGAAACAGTTTATGGACAATCTTCCATTCTGTGGGTTCTGTGAGAAAAGTATTTTGAGGTTTTTATTGTTTGTAGGTTTGGGGGTTTTTTGTTTGTTTTTGACAAATGGTTTAAAGGAATGCTAGTTGGTGAGTTGGAGCCTGAAAAAGAAATTTAGAGCAAGTAATTTCTTTTATCTCCTGCCTTTAATCCAAGTGCCTTCCACCCTATCAAAATAAAATGGGAAATACAGAGCTCTGTTTTCTATTTACAGCAGGCTCAATGTAACTGACTTCCTCTCTAAAAAATAAAAACTTTGACCTTATTTTCATATAAATCATAAAAATGCATGCTTTTCACTCCTAAAATTGAGCAAAGGGTCATGTCTACTCTATGTGTGCAAAGTATAAGCTAGACCCACTCTCTGACAAAAACTAACCACATATTCGGTTCCCCACCCTGAAGTCTCCAAAGGGCTGACAAATGCATAGGCTGGGAAAGGTGACTGTCAAAAGCCTCACAGTCTGACAATAACAGTAATAAACCTCATTCCTTATCTGGAAACAGATAGTAACATATCTGTCAATCCAGAATACAGCAAGGGGCTCGGACAAGGGAAGAAAGATGATTTCCAGTGGGAAGGAAAACCCAGAGCAGAGTAATGCAGAGAGACTAGAAGGAAAGAAACTCAAGTTTATCATATGATAATATGATTACTGATTGTTATGCTGTTTTATTGAGGTGGCACAAATGTTGAATACATAGTTAAGACTGGTCTGTTTTACAGATATGTCAGATTTAATCTGTCTAAATGCTTTTATTTGTGGAAAGCACAGCAAGTCTCCCCCAAAACTGGTGTCTGAACACTGAATAACCTTTTAGTAAAATGTGTGGTTTATTTTACTTGTCTAAGTTGTAGGCTAGGAAATACTAGGGGTTCACATTTCAGGCTTTTTCATTCAGTAATCCTTGGTGACCTTTAGTTCCTGAATAATATTTAAAATCTTTAAGAAAAGTAAAAATTCTGAAGACATATCATGAAAGTGGAATTCACTCTAAGTATTTAAACTGATCTAAAATATAAAATACATAAAATGTTAAAGTAATTATTTTGATTGTCAACCATTATTAATGGATCCTAATGATCCAGAAAACTTTCAGAACATTTGTAGAGTTGGTACCAGAGACAAAGTGAGAAATGTCTTGAATTTAAGTTTCATTTTTACTTTAAATTTCCTCCATGTTTAATTTGTGAAATTTCAGAATGTTATTTGGCTGAACTTCCCAAGCTCATTATCCAGTACTGAAAAAACCCTAACCCCAAAACCTGACAGTATGACAGAATACGTTCATATTCTTAGTGTGACCAGAATATAGGGTGATGAAATTGCTAGGAGGTCCTACATATGGAGTCATTAAATTTAATCCTTAAAATCTGTGGCATTATACCCTACAATGAAGAGCTGTTTATTACAACAATGTTGCCATTTTTGATTAAGGATAGACATTCTGCATTTGAAAATCTCTTTTCCTTGCCATCAATACCAATTAATTATATACTGACTTATGTTGCATGAACTTTAACATACTCCATCTAGGATTACTTGAATGTGCCTAACAAAATAGTGGATTTTAATGTATTAAGTGATACATACTTGGATTATTTTTTTTTAAAGGGAGCCTAGGAGTTAATTTATTTTGGAAAAAAAATAGTATTTTTATTTTCTTCAGAGGAAAATTTTTAAATAGATTTTGTCTCAAATAATTACTAAGGAATAAAAAAAATCTGTCATAATGATTTTTTTGCATTGTGAGTCTTTTAAGAGGTAAAGTTTCTGTTGCTGCTTTTGTTGAATGCTCTGTTCTTGGTAGTCTGGAAATTAGAAATCAATCTGTAGAAGAGAAAATCAGATTTGTACTATGACTCTTCCTTTGTCTGTGTTACAGACAGGGGCTGTATCTCATTTCTATTCACTAACCTCAGTCAGGGGTTGACAGAAACTATAGCACAGATACTGATGGTACTAGCTTTATGTGTACCCACAGAAAGCTTTATTTCATCACTTCTCCAGTCTTCTTGTGACTAGACTTGCATGTTTGAATTATTTATGTTCTGTTTCCTGGTCAGTTTGACTTTCCAGCTCCTGAGGAACAAATAATTGGATTTGTTGGAGTGTTGGAAGGCAAAAAAGGGAGTTTTGGAAAGGCGTTGGGAAATGTATCTGTTATCTTTTAGTAGTTAAGAAGCATGTATCTTTTCTCCCCACAGCGTAAAGGTTAAAGTATGAGTGCAGGAGGAATCACTGAGCACTCTGAAAAGAGAGGTCTTAAATAGCTCCCTTTAAGGGGTGATAGCAGAATGGACCTGCAGCTGAGAGGAATTAGCAGTGGCTGTTAATTGCAGGGATAGGAGGTCAAAAGATAATGCAAAGAGGCAGCTTTGTAGCAAAAGGGAATTGTAACCATTAAGGGAGAAGTGAATTGAAAGGGAATAAACGATAAGGACTGCCTGATGAATGGAATAGAGATGAAAAAATGTTTTAGTCATTGACATAAAAAGGCGGGGGGGGGCGTAGTCAATGACTGTTCAGTGCTGTTTCTTTCAGGTGGCCATCTGTGACCTCTGTTTTCTCAATGTTCAAATCAGAGCAGCAGCAGGTTTTAATCAGCATATCCGGTGGCTTTCATAGTTTGAAAGAAATAGTTATTTACCTGGTAAACTGAACTCTTCAATTTGTGAAAAAGATTACAAGAGCCCTGAGAAAAAGCCTAACTTTTTGTCCTGCCTCTTTGCTTACTTAAAAGAAAAAGGAATTTTGTTTACTCAAAATACAAGATGGGATCTCTTGGTTTTTTTGGGACCTTTGTTTGTTTGGGGACTACTGTATTTGTTCTGCTTTTATTCTAAATGCTCAGGATACTTAACAGAGAAAACTCCAGTAGTATAGACCTTCCTTCCTCTCTTCTCTTTTTTCCTCATTGAAGTTCCTAGCATCTTATCCTGATTCACTTTACTTAGCAAGGAGCTAAGATTTTCAGAAGAGACTAACAGTTTAGAATACCTTGATGTTTACATTCCCAGACCAAAAAGCTTTTATAGGGCTTGGTTTTCAGAACACTATCAACAGAAACTAATGTAGATTTAACACTTGCAAAAATTTCAGGCATTCGAGTGTGTACATCCAGTAGTCCCAATAGGACCAAATAATTTCAGCTACCCATGCTCTGCAAATAACCGAACTATAGGACTGATTCCACCATCTTTGTATTAGAACAAAAGAACAATACTTGGAAGCACTTCTGAAAATCCCATTGATATTTGAACTGTATAGAAACCAGAATGGTCTGTTATGAAGTAAATTACTGCATGACTAAGGTTACAAAAGAGCTGGCTAAAAAATGAGCATCATTTTGGAGAACTGAAAGCTGGTAAATCTCCTCTGAACTGATAAATATTTGGAGTACTATCGCATTAATAAGGCATGCCATATTATCCCACAACTCTAGGCAGGATGGTCCGAATCAGATACAGCTCTTCCACAGAACTGTATCCCTTTAACTGGCCTCTCCTCCTCTTTACATTAGATACAACATTCCTAGATGAAAAAATTGAACCCAAATGTGGACTTTTTATCCAGAGCTAGGACAAGCCGTAGATCTATTGCTGCATTTGCAGAGGTACGATCAGATTCCAGGTGACTCATTTTGCTGGAGAAAGTCCAGAGGATGTCCTACCCAAACCTCTGCTTCTACAAGTTGTGCACTGCCTGCGTCCAGTGCTGTCCAAACAGGAGGCTGAGCATCCCTGCTGAAAGCAGTGCTGCCATGCAGTCCTCCATGCCATTTGGGCACACAACAACTTTAAGAAGTACACAATATAAGCCATTTGTCATGCTTGAAGAAAGGTCAAACTATTCCCACATGTCTGAATCACCACCAGGCAGTGAGATTCTCCGTTGAGAAGCCATTAGGAGGTCTAGCGATACACCAGTACTCGCACCAATGGACAATATGCTCTGGGCAAGTGCAGGGACATGTAACAATGCTGTTCAGGAGAGGTCTCATATCTCAGGAGTGTTGGTGAAAGAGGTCCAAGCTGAAGGCTTATACAGGATTATTGCAACAGTCTTTTTTCACCCACACCCCAGTCACTGTTTCAAAACAATCCTTTGTTGTGAGTCTGAGCTCAGGCTTCCATGTGACTGTTGTACTTCTGTTTAATCATATACAGCATATCATGCTGTGCAGTATTGACTTGTTGTGATCTAGGAAGGCTGGCATTTGCAGAACTTTTGGAGCCTCATTTACTGTGTTATATCAATCATATTTTGCATGAGTTAATAAGATTTACCAGATCTCCATCCAATATTAAATATATGTGGATAGCAAGCTACTTATGCAGTTCTATCTTCCTGCAAGGAGGATACCCATCTTGTATTTCGTTCTTTCTCAGCATGGAATGAAGCAAACAGTGAAGTTGCTGATGAAGAATAAACGCTCAGTTCTAATGAAGAAGTTTGGCATGATTATAATTACCTTGCAGCTTAAATTAAGGCACTGATATGATTTTTAATTACAAGTCTTCTGATGGTGAATTTGTCATGCAAGAGAATTTACAGAATTGTTTTATATGAATACATGCTCAGATGTATGCAGTAACTACTCACCTTGGAGTGTGTAATTGAATCAGTCACAAAAGAGCAAAAAGCAAGTTGCCTTCATCGGGATTACAGGAAAGACAGTAAGAAAAAGGATGGAAAGAGAGAAAATAAAAAGATATGTATTTGGGATACACTGAACACTTTTTTTAATTCCCCTCCACCCCCTCACCCCCCCCAGTCTGCTGAAAAAGCATTTTTCAAAGAAAACAGGTATAGGGGACAAGAGAAAGGAAGCTCAAATTTTCAGGGGCTCTAATCCTACTTCTGGGTGTTAGAATCTGTCTTGAGAAGCTGCTCATGTGTTCTAGGATGTATTTTATATATGTGCTCTAATATCACTGTGAAATTAATAATTCTGAGTGACAAAGTCACAGAAGACCATTATTTGCCATAATTATTTATCTCACAGACAAAACTTAAACATTTCTGTCCGCTCTTCTATGGCACTGGAAGAGAAAATGAATACGGATATAACATCATACCATTGAGAAAGTGGTTTTTCTTTATACGTACCAGAGAGAAAGGGAAGTCAACATGCAGGTTCTTCTCACAGACTCATCTCCTCATGGAATAACTGAACATGATCTAATGAAGTTATGGGAACACAAGTTAATTGCAGCAAGAATCATTTATACTGAAAGTTTTAATATGCAGTGAGAAAATTACCACAATCATCTCAGGAAAATCTAAGAAGTTCAGAACCTATTGCAAAAGAACTCAATAATCTGACAGGATATATTTTTAAGATATTAAAAACTGTGGAATATCTAGAAATATATCCACTATTTCCTTACCCAAAGGATTACTGTTTTGATACTGAGGAGCTAAGAACAGGGAAACAGAGTCTTTACAAAAACATAGGTCTTCAGTCAGCAACTTAGGGACTACCATTGTAAATGTTATAGCCCAATGCCATTTTCTGACTCAGGAGATTGCACTCTGTGATGTGGACAGTCTGAAATACTCATTACAGTGAAAAGCAGAAAAAATTCAAGTCACTATGTACTTTATCAGGACGAATGTTTATAAACTAAATGAAAAACCTCCAAAATTTTCAAGTTCATTTGTTTGTTCTGCTAGTACTGAAATGCACTGAAAAAACTGAAATGTTCTGGTAACTTTTAATCAGTTTTTTGTTGGACCTGTTCTATCTGTGTCACATCTGTATTAATGTCATATGATTTATTCTTGGTGAGAGTTGTTATGAAGCCTGTTCTATGAATTAATAATTATCCATTTATTTCCAAATGCCAACATCAAATCCATAAAGTTTTAATATATTTAAAAGATTAGAAGGTTTTATTGCTTGTGTAAATCCTAGGTAAAGGGTAGATTGACCAGGTTCATTTTTCCTTCCTGCTCACCAAAGCATGTATTTTTATAAGGTAACAATTACACTATTAGTAAATGCTTTATTACAACTAAATACTTATTTGTGACAGTTCATTTGAAGTGTAAATACTTTGTGTGCCAGGCAGTCTGTTAGTTTCACAGAACTTTTCAACTGAAGTCTTCACCATGCAGCTTTATAGACTTACAGTCACAAGGACAATGCCATGAATAATTACAAATTAAGTACTAGAATGAAAATATGGCACTGAAATAGAAAACCTGGTGATTACTTGTTTAATGAGAGCTGTCAACGAGTTCAGAATGGAAATTTAGTTTCTATGTTCTTAATATCTTCTTGTGAATATATAGGAGACGGTTTCATATGCCTCTGTGAAACATTGGTTCAGCCTGGCTCCAGTTCAAAAGCCTTGCCCTTCTTCTGCATGTGTATATGTTCATCCCTTTCAATTTATGAATACTGGAAAGAATTTTGGTTTTACCAGAATTTCACAACTGTATATTGAAAATGCATTGGAACCATTTAAGACCGATGTTCCTGTCCGCTAAGTGGTATGATTAAAGCCCTCTCTGAATGCAGCTATTTATGTTACTGACATTTGTTTGTTTTTAAAATGTTTTTTATTAATTTTATCAATCATGAAATATTTAACTGAGTAAATTCTTCTTTAAAAGAAAACACTGTAAAAGAAAGCTGGTCAGAATTTTTTTGCTTGCTTTATTAGCAACATTGAGAATGCAACACCCTGGCACACTGCTTGCCTTTGAAACTCTGTGCTTCTTAATTTATTTTTTTTTAATGTTGGAAGCATCCACATTTGCAGTTTCAGTGCTGCTGCTTCTCATGACTGTATTGCGAGCCTGATAATATTTTCTGAAAGCCACAGCTTCTGGGATTATTAATACTTGATTTTTAAACAAAAATGTGATGTTTCTATGTTCTTAATATTTCAGGTTGAAAAAAGTTAAGCAAGTGCATCCAAGATATGCACGAAGCAACTCAGGCTGCTTTTCAAGTTTCCTTAAATTTTGAGTTCATGAGCTTTAAACAGGGATTTGCAGAATTGAATTCAGAGTTGAATGATAGATATTTGCTATCATGTAGAGCTGCAATTAACTGGAAAGTTTTTTTAACTTTTTTAGCTAAACTAAATCCAGATTAAAAAAATGAAAACGTATTTCAGCTGATAGAAGGACAGATGAAAAATATCAGGTCACTACAACTCTGCTAAGTGGTTTAACCCCACCCTGAGGAGAAGAGTTTCTGAATTACGACTTTTCCAGATCCTTGTAGACTGGAATATACTTTGCTGGTGAAAAGATTGTTTTGCTTCTACTACAGAAATCTAGAGGAATTGAGTGTCTTTTCTATTGTAAATTTAACTTGTGATGAGCTATGACAAACTTGGTTACTTTAATCAAATATATATATATGAAAGTACATTTTCTCCATCTGTTTCATTTGCTGGGCAACAAAACCAGAATAAATTTCAGCTAATTAGGAAACAATTGTTGAAATTTTTGCACACCATGTTTCTAATAATAAAAATAGGCTGTGAGGAGGAATTGCCATGAGGAATCCCCAAAAAATCATTCACCTTATTTCTGCAAGAGTTACAGAACCAGCCTTTGGAGCATGGTTCCTCTAGACAAGGACACTGAGTTCACCCTCCATAACTTTGCAGATGATGCCAGGTTGGGGGGCAGTGTTGGTCTGCTTGATAGTAGGAAGGCTTTGCAGAGTGATCTGGACAGAGGCCAGTTGTATGAGGTTCAGCAGGGCTCAGTGCCGGGTCCTGCCCTTGGGTCACACCAGCCCCACGCAGCGCTACAGGCTGGGGCAGAGCGGCTGGAAAGGGCCTGGTGGGAAAGGGCCTGGGGGTGCTGGGTGACGGCCGGCTGGGCAGGAGCCAGCGGTGTGTGCCCAGGGGGCCCAGGCGGCCAGCAGCACCCTGGCTTGTGTCCTCAGCAGTGTGGCCAGCAGGACCAGGGCAGTGACCGTCCCCCTGCACTGGGCACTGGTAAGGCTGCACCTGGAATCCTGTGTTCAGGCTTGGGCCCTTCTCTGCAAGAGGGATGTAGAGGGGCTGCAGCGTGTCCAGAGATAGGCAGCAGGGCAGGGGAAGTCTTATGAGGAGCAGCTGAGGGAACTGGGATTGTTTAGCCTTGAGAAAAGGAGGCTCAGGGGGGACCTTATTGCTCTCTACAGCTGCCTGACAGGAGGCAGTAGGCAGGTGGGGGCTGGTCTCTTCTCCTAAGTAAGAAGCAATAGGACAAGAGGAAACAGCTTCAAGTTGCACCGGGGGAGGTTTAGTTTGGATATTAGAAAAAAAATCTTCACTGAAAGTGTTACCAAGCACTGGAACAGGCTGCCCATGGGTGTGGTGGAATCCCCATCCCTGGAACTGTTTTAAAAACATGTAGATGCAGTGCTTAGGGATGTGGTTTCGTGGTGAACTTGGCAGTCTTAGGTTTACATTTGGACTCAATGGTCTTAAAGGTCTTCTCCAATCTAAATGATTCTATGATCTACTTTGCCTATCCCACTTGGAATTAAATAACAGCCTGGCAAAAACCTGCTCATAACTCCTCCCAAAATTCAGATATCATGGGCATATAAAAGTGGAACTCAAGTAGTTTTGGATTAAAAAGTAAGATACCTATAGATCTGTAAATATCATCAGGAACAGAGCAAGTTTCCCTTATAACAGTATATGACTTGCATGCTAATATGCACCATCTTTAGGCAGTGAGTAATGTACTATTCAGATGAAAAGATATAGTTTTGAATTCATTAAGAAAAGGTAAATTGATTATTATATCCCTTTTTGGTATTAGCTCTGTATCTCTTCCTTACAATGCTTTTAGCTGTGCAACATTTTGCTTTGAACATTGTCAAGTTGCACATTTCACTTCTTTGAACACTGGGGATGAAATTATTTCTTTTTCCAGAAGACATGCAGCTGTTCTGAAAAGCACCCTGTTGTAATCAGGAGGAAAAATAATGCAGGAAGGAAAGAAAGGTCATAATTTTGTCATTTTCTTTTTCTTTTATTTTTTCCCCTTTTTTTTTTTATTGTTTGTGTTCACCAATTTACAAAGGAAAAGCAACTCAGACTGAAAACACTTCCCTTGTGATTTCAGAAAGAATGTCACAAAAATGGCAAACTAAGACCCAGTTACTAAAAGCACTAACTAGCCTTCACTGAATTATTTCTGACAATGATTTTAAGTCCGTGCACAAATGCTTGCAGTAACTGTGGACTCCTAGTTTACCAAAATCTCCTAAGTGTAAATACGTAGCCATAATGCACATTATGCTTCTGCCAGCTGTTAAATTATATTGCTTTTGTTATTGCATTCCCTCCTCTATGTGTTTTTCTGGTTTGGGAAAATGCATGCTTTTGGAAAATCCTAGTCTTTTAATTCAAGATCATTTGTAGTCACAGTATGACTTCTTTGTCTTCACAAACTACTTCATAAATATGCGCCAACAAAAGCAATAAAGCTACTTCAAAATGATATACGGACTTGTTTTTAATTGAGGTATTCTCATAAACAAAGCTTCACTTACACAAATCTTCTGAACCAAGAACTTCAATGTTAATTGTAACATTGCATGCAAGAATAGTAGACAGATGAAAAGAGACAAATTAAACCAGAAGTTCAATATGACAAACTATTCCATTAAGTCCTGTCATGAATCGTGACCTTAACCTTTTTGAAAAATTTAATGGCAACATGGGACTGCAGATAAATATTTTACAACGCTGTGAATCTGAACTTCAAAATGAATTAGTTTTCCAGAATTCTTGAAGTATTTTCTTTTAATTCAGAAGTAGCAGCAAACTTTGGATGAATATCTGGAAAAAGAAGAACTGTTTTGTATCCAGGAGAAACATAAAAGCACTGGGTTGCCTTTAAGTGTGTATATCTTCTGGCATCCTTCTTTAGCAAAAAGAGAAATGTCAACCCTGATCCCTTCAGGGCATGGTTTAAAAATTTAGGCCCAAAACTCAGGAAATAGTTCACCAGAAACTTTACTTTGTGCACTACAAGCTACAGCTGTTATATCCGGTTCAGCTTGCTTCTTTGAATCTATGGGCAAAGATGAATTTTGGAAGTAGGAGTGCCATATGGAAAAGTTGCAGTACTCCTTCAGATGTTTGTAACTGTGAAAAACCATTGTTTTTTCAGATCAATACATTCAATGGCTTATAAGTGTACTTTCCAACCCATCTAAGTAAAAATTATTACTGTTTGGAAAACGAAACCATTTGAATTGTTCAAGCCAAGCAGGTACATCTAACCAAATACATTCTCAGGAATATGGGTACAAACATTTCAGCCAGTACACCTGAGAGGACAGTAACTTTCAGCCAGAATGGACATTTGGGAACATAATCTCTTCACTAAAAGAGGATGTCTGACTCAATCTTAAACATAACTTAAGTGGAAGATGAAGCAGAAATTCTTCTGTCAGACTACCTCCAAACTGATGCTCCTGCTAAGCCTACAGTAGAAAACCCTTAGTTTGGCTGAACCACCTCTCCCTCCTCAATTCTTCTTTCACCCAGACCTCAAGGGGGACAAAAAAAGCCCAGAATTCAAGTTCATAAGTAAGGGAAACAACAGAGTAATGTAGAATTTTTTCTTCACCTACTATTAAAAGGCATTTATCAATGAGACTGGAGATTATTCTGATATAAAAGAATGTAATCTGTGTACAAATAGGAAGGTAAATAAATTCTGTTGATTTCCATATGAGAGTAGCAAGTAGGATAGATGTTTTAGTTTACTGACAGCAGGTAACCTGATATAAGCAGGAGACTGCAGGAAATGTCACTACTAAATATTCCTGTGCTTAAGTGGAAAATCTTCAGCTAAAGTGGAGTCTTACAATAATCTGAAGCAAAAATTTGTTCCCATAGTTATTATTTTCCAGTGAATGAAAGAAAATTAGAGGGGGCTGGGGATGAAGGGGTCAGGGGTAGGGGGTGGGGGCTGGCTGGGACATGCATTTCTCAAATAAATTATAACCTGCATTGTACTTACTAGTTTGAAATATCTGCAACATAACATGCTTAGCAAAATCATGGTCACATAAAAGGCAAAAGATTTGCAGAAAACACCTTATTATTTACAGGTGCTTAGTGTCATTTTTTCAGGAATTGGGTAGCCATTTTCTAACAATCTTTACCTAAAAAATGTACTCTTGATGGTTAGGAGAAGTGATGTGATTTCTGCATAAGACCAAACTCTATGTTGTTTTAAGACAGTAAGGTCAGAATCTGACTTTAGGTGTTTATATTGCATTTATTGTCAACGAGGAGAAAAAGGTATTCCCTTTGGAAGTCTACATTTCAGTGCAATTAATTCAGCTTTTTTTTTTAAGGCTTGGCATTGGTGGAGTAGACTTGATGATGTTCTCGATGAGTGCATGTAATCCTTTTTATTGATTCATTTAATTACTCTCTCCCCACCCACCATCCCCTGCTAGCACTTACTTTATTGTTCAGAGTGTATCATCTAGTTGTGTTTTTGTTCTATTTAAGGATTTATGGAAGACAGGAAATAATAATATCTCCGAACTGCAACTAACAAAGACTAGTTACCTTCTATTAAAGTTGTATGTTCCCAGGCAATTTCTGGCACTTAGTAGAACTCATCCTTATGGAAATGTGGTGGAAATGAACAAAGCTCACTTGAAAAAGCCTTCAGCCTTTCTTTGGAGTAAAAGATTTATGCCAAACTAGCTTGATCTCACAAGAAGTTTTTCTCTCCCCTTCCTTACCCAGAGCAGCATTTAGAGCACACTTCAGATTTTTCTTAAAGTCAGTTCTGGACCACACATTTGAATGCTAGTGTTTTATATGTTGCTGAGGGCTCCAAATTTTCAGGTCTTGGATGTGACTGCAAAAGAGAAAAACTGACTGATGATAACTACGCATCACTAATTTGAAAGGACTGACTTAGCTGCTTTATGCATATGTCTCCAGGACAACAAACATAGCTGTCATTTTCCTCAAAAAAGATATACCTTTATCCATATTAAGCAGTTAAGCCCTTAGTGGCATGGACCTGAAGACCAAATACATTTAGGAGGAACAGTGTTCCACTCCTGTATTTAATAAGACCATTCAAAGTCACTCTTCTCTCTTTATGCATTTTAGATATCCTTTCCTGAGGACAGTTGACGCTCAGTGCTGTAGTCTCTCATTTTAAATCCCCTTTGTGATCTAACTGGATTTTTAGTGCATGGACACTTTGCCCCGGTGAAAAACATTAGAAGCTAGTTCTCATTTTCAGCTAGTAATTTTCAATACCAGCTACCCGATTAAGATTTTGAAAATTCTACTTGACATCTTACTGCATGTTTGGAAAGCTAATTTACTTAAAAATTTGACTATTTGCCCCAAAATTTTTGATGTTTAGTCATGGAAGAGAAATAGCTACAAAGTTCAGTAAAGATCAGATAAAGTCAAAGCTTCTTTCTTATACTTCCCTGTGTTACATACTTACCCAGTTTGGTACCTCATATTGCTTTTGTTTCATCATACCTTTTTTATTTCAGTGCTTCAGTATTATTCAAGAAATCCAGTAAAAATGAGATAAATTATATTCTGTTCCTTTCTGTGTTATTTGGACCTCATACCCCACTAATAGAATCATAGAATCATTTAGATTGGAGAAGACCTTTAAGACCATTGAGTCCAAATGTAAACCTAAGACTGCCAAGTTCACCACGAAACCACATCCCTAAGCACTGCATCTACATGTTTTTAAAACAGTTCCAGGGATGGGGATTCCACCACACCCATGGGCAGCCTGTTCCAGTGCTTGGTAACACTTTCAGTGAAGAATTTTTTCCTAATGTCAGTCCTCTCGTTCAGAGAGGATGTCAGATCATGGATAAAGATATTAAACACAACTGGCCCCAGTATTGAGCCCTGGGGAACACCACTTCTTGCCAAGCTGGATGTAACTCCATTTTACTGCCACTCTTTGGCCTTGGCCATCCATCCAGCTTTTAACCCAGCGTAGAGCACACCTGTCCAGGCCCTGAGCAGCCAGTTACTCCAGGAGATGCTGTGGGAGACGGTGTCAAAGGCTTTACTAAGGCCCCGTTAGATGACATCCACAGCCTTTCCCTCATCCACTAGGCAGGTCATCTTGTCATAGAAATCAATCAGGTTTGTCAAGCAGGACCTGCCTTTCATAGCCCCATGCTGGCTGGGCCTGATCCCCTGGTTGTCCTCCACATGCTGTGTGAGGGCACTCAGGATGATGGTGCTCCATAACCTTCCCCAGCATCGAGGTCAGGCTGACATGCCTGTAGATACCAGTCTACATAACATCTTCTAGATTCTCAGGTTTATAAATTGATTAATTGATTACTTATTCTGTACATTTTTCTAGCTTGTTTCATATGAATGTTTAATACTGCCATTTTGCTTCTGCATCACACATAAATTTGAGAAGTGGCACTTTCCATCTTTGTATATTCAGTATCACTAAAATGGTCCCACACTTTTAACTGTAACATGATCTATTTGCTTGCCATGCCATCCATTTTATGTAATGTTAATGACATTTCAGGAACATGTTCAAATTAGCAAGTGGGACTTTGATTCTGATATCTAAGTCTCCAGGCAGCACATTCAACGGAGTGAGCAGTAAGTAATTAATCTGACTGAGTATATGATTTGTCTTTTTCCTACAGTCTCTTTCCTGCAAAGAACTTTTGTATGGTTCTTGAGCACTTTGTGAAAAATCCTAGGATGTTGTTCAGACCAAAGAATGACTATATGTATGCTGCCAGGATACTAATACTGCTAGGACAAAATGTTCACTACAAAATGTTCCAGTAGAAGTGATTTATCAACTATGCTGTTCCATTTCTTAGTAAAATGTCCCCATCCAGGAGCTGATATGTCTTGAAAAATGTTGAATCATCTGCTTGTTTTGTTCCTGCCTCCCCGCCCCCCCCCCCCCCCCAATATGTAATAGTATTAAGAAAGCATGTGTCCATGTGTTTATCTGCCATGTGTGTGGGCACATTGTGGAGGAAGAAATTCTTATACAAACTGAATGCACATGCTAATAGCTGTTACTACAGCTGCTTGCTTTGTGTTCTTACTGGATAGAAGAATATTAAGAAGTTAATGATAATCAGTAATGGTAATACCTTTATTTCATTTTCTGTTTTGACTCCTCTCATAATTCTGAATTTAACATAATAGAGATGCATAACTAATCATGCAGTTTTTTACTTACATTTCTAAAATGGTTCTGAAACTGAGCTTTCTCTAAAGAGGCTTTCTCTCAAATGGCATTTAAAAATTCTTTACTGAGATTTTGTCTAAGGAATGAGTAGAGAAAATAATATTACTATCATGCTCAATTTTGCATCTGTCTCAGGAACTGAACTAACTTCTGTTCCAACTTCTGATAGACTGTATGTGTAGCATTGGTGTTACTTATTTATTCTTTTGGTTGTTGAGTGTTTATATCAAATATGAACTCAAGCATATTTGATTTCATTAAACAGTGCCAAGGGGCCTCAGCAGAGACTGGGAAAATCATTTTTAGTACAATGTGAAAGCTGGCTTTTGCCTGAAGACCTTGAAAAAATGCCAGCAGGTACTTCCAAACAAACTGATTGCACTAAGGATGCCTGCAGCTCAATGTTGGCAGATTTGGGACTAGGATTACAAATCTCCTTGTTCTTGTTGTGTAACTACTGCCTACAATTTAACTTTTTAGGTAAGAAAGAATGTTTATTTGAGCTATTTTGGAAAAGAAAAAAAAAAAAAAAAGAAGAAAAGGTCTTCAGTACTTATCTGCACTGCACAAGGTGGTGCAGACTAATTTTACTCTGTTTGAGGAGACCTTTACCACCACTGTTTTAAATTAAATTGTTCCAATTTTGTCTTTTTTTTTTTTTTTTTTACTAGCCTAACATGGCTTCTGCATGTATTTTCCAATAATCTTCCTATATGATTTCTGATTATTTTATTAAGAACTCCATATATCAGCCTGAGATGCTGATGCTTCAAGTGGCCTTTAATACTTATCTTGCAAGACATTCCCCAGGCTTCTGAGTGAGCTGGTTTCTCTCTGCATGAAAATTGTTCCTTTTAATATGTTCTTAATCTTACAAAGTATCAGGAAATAATTGCAGTAAAATGCTGTTTGCAACTGTTTTTTATCTATCAGCACAACTGAAATAAAGTGGCAATGCATAGCTCCTGTTTTTCGATGATCTGTCTAAGGCAGTTGGATTGCTATGAAAACATGTTAAGTTTCTCTGCTGTGCAGCAGTATTTAAAGGCCTAGGATACATCTCCAACAGACAAATCCTGTTCAGATTCTTCATCTGAATAGGGCTGACTTCTGTATGATAGATAGTACATGTACTTCCTTCAGTTTATTGCCTTGTCTTTAATTTATTGTCCTAAGACTTCTTCTTTGTGATCTTTTAATTCTGCCTTTATTTGCTGTCTTTTGATATGATAGCACTGACTTGCAATCCAGGTGCTCCTGGAGGGAAATGTAATCTAGGAACAGTTTAGTCTAACACTTGTATGCACTGAAAATAGTGCCTGCAATAAACTGTTTGTTGTTCCCACTGAAGTTTTGAGACAGGATCTCTTCATCCCTCTCATGGTAACAAGAACAAAAGTTTGCCTCTGAAATCAGCCTACCCCTTCTCTTGTTCTAAAAGCTTGCCCTGTTCTTGGGCTTTCACCCCATGTTAACAAAACAGGATTTGCCTTCACAGTTGAGAAAACTTGCACTGACAATGTTTTGTGGTATGCTTGGAACATTTTCCATACACCTTGTAAGGAATCTTAATACTGACTCTGTTTGCTTAGGGTTTTCCCCTTTTAGTTTATTAGATTTTGACTGATAATTTTTAGTTATAATCCATGTTTCTGATGTTTGAAACCTTTTTCAGAAAAGCTGAATAGTCAAAACTCCTAAAGAATTTTAGTGTAACCATTAATATGAAAGTATCTCACAACATAAAGAATAAATCAGTTTAATGCTAAAGAAATACAATAGTTGGACAGATTTAGCTCATAAGACTGACTTCAGCAAGGCTT